>NC_080027.1:64393739-64696272 GCF_030020395.1 Manis pentadactyla
GGCCCATTAGTTTACAATAGAGATAGGTTAACACATAACTAGCCTTCTGGCTGAACCTATAGGAAACTCACTATAACAAGCATAAAACCCTAGACACCAAGACCCTAAGTGGCAGCCTTGCCCCTCCCTGCACCTGTGGGAGTTTCATACTTTCTCTTATCCTGAATAAAACTATCTCTGTAAATATCCTACCTTGCTCATTAATGAAATTCATTCTCCAATTCCATGAACAAGAACCCCAGCATCATCCACACCATACAGATTCAAGCAGACACTGGATACCAGGTGATTCTGGCTTCAGGAGTTGATAAGGGATTTTCCCTCTGCTAAGCAGGAGTTGAATGAGCTTCCCTTTACTCCCTCTGCTCTTCCCTGCTCTTCTACAGTCTGCATGGCTGCTGCCATTCATTGCTATGCTTACTTAAATTAATTCCTTCCTTACCTACACTCATCCAACCTGGTCAAGAATTCTTTCTTGATCAGAGTCAAGAATCCTCCACTGTCCAGGTTGAGGTTTCTACCTAGTATGCAGAGAGACCTTCCCAGACACAGCTGCCCAACAATATAGTAGTTAAGTTTTGGGGAGCCAAAAGTTAAATGTGGATTTTCAACTGCATTGTGGTTCAGTGCAACTTACTTCCATGTTGTTCAAGCATATATTATAGTCATATTTACTCTGCTGCAAACATCCTTCATAGTTCATGTTTTAAGCTTAAGTAGTCCCTACTGATAACCATCTTTCTCCATAATAACATTGTAAACATGAAGGACAATATTAATTGTAAACAAAATAATAACTAAATAAATATTCATTGATGAAATAATGTAATCATCAAAGAAGTCAGAAATCTCTTAATGAAAAGCAAAGACACAAATGGGTTTTAAAGTCCTGGGTTACTGATGTGAAGAAAACCACTAAATTATGGAATCTCATGATTGAAAGAGGCCTGGGTTATGAGACAGTCTACAGTCAATGAAATGATTAAATCCTATCTCTAATCTCCCTACTAGATGATCACCTAGCTTTTATTTATAAACACTCAGCATCCATTTTGCAGTGATAAGATGCTCACAAAAACACAAGCAATAAAGAGGCAAAATGCATATTAAAAACTCAAAGTTCCAAGGCAGTAAATCTAGAAGTGGTAAAGAAAAGGGAGACAATACGAATTTTGTCAGTGGCCTCTTGTTAAGAAATTAACCCAACAATTGCTATTAGTGTCAAAAACTGGCTTTCAATTCTAAATGATCCTTTTTAAAAAATATTAAAGTATCATTGATATACAATCTTATGAAGGTTTCACATGAACACCATTGTGTTCAACATTCACCCATATTATCAAGTCCTCACCACACCCACTGCAGTCACTGTGTATCAGCATAGTAAGATGCTGTAAGGCCATTACTTGTCTTCTCAGTGCTGTACTGCCTTCCCCATGACCCACCTATATTGTGACTGCTAATTATAGTGGCCCTTAATCCCTCTCTCCTTCCCCAACCCCTTCCCTTTGGTAAATACCAGTACCTTCTAGGAGTCTGTGAGTCTGCTGCTACTTTATTCCTTCACTTTTGATTTGTTGTTATACCCACAAATGAGGGAAATCATTTGGTACTTGCCTTTCTCCACCCAGCTTATTTCACTGAGCATACTACTCTCTAGATCCATCCATGTTGTTGCAAATGGTAGAATTTGTTTTCTTTATATGGCTGAATAGTATTCTATTGTGTATATGTACCACATCTTCTTTATCCATTCATCTACTGATGGACACTTAGGTTGCTTCCATATCTTGGCTATTGTAAATAGTGCTGAAATAAACATAGGGGCTCACAAGTATTTTAGAATCAGGAATCTTGCTTCTGGTGAGTAAATTCTAGGATAGGAAATACTGGGTCAAATGGTATTTCTACTCAGTGTTTTGAGGAACCTCCATAGTGCTTTCCACAATGGTTGAACTAATTTACATTCCCACCAATGGTGTAGGACGGTTGCCCTTTCTCTGCATCCTCACCAGCATTTGTTGTTTCTTGTCTGTTGGATGTTGGCCATCCTAACTAGTGTGAGGTAATATCTCATTGTGGTTTTAATTTGTATTTCCCTGACCATTCAGATTTCTTCTTTGCAGAAGTGTCTGTTCAGATTCTCTGCCCATTTTTAATTGGGTTATTTGTTTTTTGGGTATTGAGGCATGTGAGTTCTTTAGAGATTTTGGATGTTAACCCCTTATTGAATAAGTTATTTACAAATATATTTACCCATTCTGTTGGCTGCCGTTTTGTTCTGCTGATGGTGTCCTTTGCAGTACAGAAGCTTTCTAGTTTGATATAATCCCATTTATTCATTTTTTCTTTTCTTTCCCTTGCCCAAGTAGACGTGCTTAGGAAAAAGTTGCTCATGTTTATATTTAAGAGATTTTTGCCTATGTTTTCTTCTATGAGCTCTATGATTTAACGAGTTACATTTAGGTCTTTGATCCATTACATTTACTTTTGTGTATGGAGTTAGACAATAATCCAGTTTCATTCTCTTACATGTACTTGTACAGTTTTGCCAACACCCATTGTTGAAGAGACTGTCATTTCCCCATTGTATATCCATGGCTCCTTTATCGTATATTAATTGGCCATATAGTGTGGGTTTATATCTGGGGTGTCTATACTGTTCCATTGATCTGTGGGTCTGTTCTTGTGCCAGTATCAAACTATTTTGATTACTGTGGCTTTGTACTAGAGCTTGAAGGCAGGGAGCATAATGATCCCAGCTTTGTTCTTCCTTCTCAGGATTGCTTTAGCTATGTGGGGTCTTTTGTGGTTCCATATGAATTTTAGAACTATTTGTTCCAGTTCACTGAAGAATGCTGTTGATATTTTGATATGGATTGCATTGAATCCATAAATTGCTTTAGGCAGGATGGCCATTTTCACAACACTAATTCTTCCTATTTATGAGCATGGGATTTATTTCCATTTATTGGTGTCTTTTTTAATTTCTCTCAAGAGTGTCCTATAGTTTTCAGGGTATAGGTCTTTCACTGACTTAGGTTTATTCATAGGCATTTTACTCTTTTTGATGCAATTGTAAATGGAGATGTTTTCCTGATTTCTCTTACTCCTAGTTCATCATTAGTATTTAGGAATGCAACAGATTCCTGTGTATTAATTTTGCATCCTGTAACTTTGCTGAATTCAGTAATTAGTTCTAGTAGTTTTTGGTGGAATCTTCACGGTTTTCTATGTACAATATCATGTCATCTGCAAAGAGTGACAGTTTAACTTCTTGCTTATCAATATGGATCCCTTTTATTTCTTTGTGTTGTCTGATTGCTGTGGTTAGGACATACAGTACTATGTTGAATAAGCATGGGAGAGTAGCCATCCTTGTCTTGCTCCTGACCTTAGAGGAAAAGCTCTCAGCTTTTCCCTGTTAAGTATGGCTGTGGGTTTGTCATATATGGCCTTTATTATGCTGAGGTACTTGCCCTCTGTACCCATTTTGTTGAGTTTTTTAATCACGAATGGATGTTGAACTTACTCAAATGCATTTTCAGCATCTATTGAGATGATCATGTGGTTTTCATCCTTATTCTTGTTAATGTGGTACATGATGTTGATGGATTTTTTAATATTGTACCATTCTTGCATCCCTTGAATAAATCCCACTTGGTCATGATGGATGAACTTTCTGATATATTTTTGGATTCTGTTTGCTAATATTTTGTTGCGTATTTTTACATCTATGTTCATCAGGGATATTGGTCTGTAGTTTTTTTGTGTGTGTGGTATCTTTGTCTGTATTTGGTATTAGAGTGATACTGGCCTAGTAGAATGAGTTTGGAAATATTCCCTCCTCTTCTACTTTTTGGAAAACTTTAAGGAGGATGGGTAGTAGATCTTCTCTTAATGTTTGATAAAATTCAGTGGTGAAGCCATCTGATCTAGGGATTTTGTTCTTAGTTTTTTTATTACCAATTCAATTTCATTGCTCATAATTAGTCTGTTCAAATTTTCTGTTTCTTCCTGGGTCAGTCTTAGAAGGTTGTATTTTTCTAGAAAGCTGTCCATTTCTTGTAGATTACCTAGTTTGTTGGCATATAATTTTTCATAGTATTCTCTAATAAGTTTTTGTGTTTCTGTGGTATCCATAGTGATTTTTCCTTTTTTGTTTCTTATTCTGTTTATGTGTGTACACTCTCTCTTTTTTTTTGGTAAGTCTGGCTAGGCATTTATCTACTTTTTTTATTTTCTCAAAGAACCCACTCCTGGTTTCATTTATTCTTTCTATTGTTTTATTCTTCTCAATTTTATTTATTTCTGCTCTGATCTTTATTATGTCCCTCCTTCTACTGACTTTGGGCCTCATTTGTTTTTCTTTTTCTTGTTTCGTTAATTGTTAGTTTATAATTTTCACTCCTGGGATTTTTCTTCTTCCTTGAGATCAATCTGTATTGCAATAGAATTTCTTCTTAATACAGCCTTCACTGTGTCCCACAGATTTTACACTGTTGAATTATTGTTGTCATTTGTCTCCATATATTGCTTGGTCTGTTTTAATTTGGCCATTGATCCATTGATTATTTGAAGCATGTTGTTAAGTCTCTATGTGTTGTGGGATTTTTTGCTTTCTTTGCATAATTTATTTCTAGTTTCATACCTTTGTGGTCTTAGAAGCTGGTTGGAACAATTTCAACCTTTTTGAATTTACTGAGGCACTCTTTGGGGCCTAGTATGTGATCTCTTCTGGACAACATTCCAGGTACACTTGAGATGAATGTGTATCCTGCTGCTTTGAGGTGGAATGTTCTATAGATTTCTGTTACGTCCATCTGTTCTAATGTGTTGTTCAGTGCCTCTGCTTCCTTACTTATTTTCTGTCTGGTTTATCTGCCTTTTGGCTGGTTGTGCTACAACTACCTGTTTTTCACATGTGGCTGGAATCTCAGTCTCTCCAAGTGTTCCATCAGTCTTTGCTTTCCAACTGCACCAATCTCCAGAGCACCATGTAATGTGGGTTCATGCTCCCTGAGCAGATCTTCAGGGCTGGGTGTTCAGCAATCCTGGACTTCTACTCCCTCCCTGCTCTGCTTTTTTGCTTCCTCCTACCTGTGGGCTGGGGTGGGAGGAGGGCTTGGGTCCCACCAGTTCACATCTTTGCTAGTCCACCCTTTTCTTTGAGGTCTTCCCTTTTCCCCAGATGTAAGCAGTCTGTTCTGCTGTCTTTGGGTCACTTTTTCAGGATTAATTGTATTTGCTGTATTTTTCTGTTTTATGTGATTTTGGAAGGTTTCTGCCTCCCTTCTCACACCACCATCCATTTATCTTTCCTCTATGTTCATTTGAACATATAAAATTAGTGAATATGTTTTGAAAATTCTTTGTAGGATGGTGTACTAATGCATTACTTTTACTATAACTAGTTTACTTTCTACAAAAATTATTTTCAAGTAAAAATGAATCTTTGAGTGTACTAAGAAAGATGTTGCATAAAATGACAATCCATTAGAGAACATTTAGCAGATCTAAGATACAATTCCGCAATGTATTTCCTAAACCATTAAATCATCAGGTTACACACACATATGTGCATGCCCATCAATAATGCATTTTGACTGTTCTACAGGATACTAACACTGTACAGAAGGGAAATTAAAAACTCTATAAAAAACTACCATGTAAAGCAGTTGTTCAAGTAGTAAAAGCATTTAAGTATATAATTATTCACAGCCTTTTTTTCATCCACTGACTTCAAGTAGAATAGCTGGTTTTTTTTTTTTTGGTACTTACTTGCTGTAGGGTTGTTTTAAAATAATAACAACTGTTAATATGTAAATAGAATTAAAAGAAACAAAAAGAATCCTAGAGAAATTTAAAAGTATGTAAAACAAAAAATTTCATTATGACTGTAGACTATAGAATGAATAAAGAAGTTGTGTGTATGTGTCTGTATATATATATACATAAACAGTTATATATATTATTATATATTGTTTAGATATATCTAGAAATACTACCTAGGAATTTTTTTGGCTTCTTTCAAATCTCTTTACACATTAACAATTACTATGGCTTTAAAACAACTCAGGAACAAGTAAGTGCAAAAAAAACCCGGAAAAGCAAAAAGCATTCTACTATAAGTCAGAGGATAAAGAAAATGGCCACGGATAATTATACTCTAATGTCTTTAGCACTTGTTATAAATGTTACAAATGGTAATTTTTTATAGGGATTATAGTATTTATCTTGTGTGAGTCACAGGAAGGGATAACAGAAGAGTAAATAATTATCTCAAGAAAGATAAAGGAGAAGATCAAAATCCAGAAAGACAGGTCTTGAATTTGAGTCTCCTTTGCCCTTGGCATTTCTTTGCTAATCTGAAAGAGGTGGCTGCCAGACTGAGCTTTGCTTCTGACAGCATTACATCTGACAGCCTCAAGGATTTAAAGTAACAAAAGTTCAAACTCTGTGCAGAAGCCTGGCTTACATTTATTCCCCACAATTTATGCTGGAACACAAGAGGTTGTATCCTAGGAGTTAGGGTAAAACTAGTTAAAAAAAAAAAAAACTGTCCAGTATGAAGAATGCAGTCCAACCTAGAGGCACATTATCAGCTCAGAGTAAAACTCAATTCTTGAAACTGGAATAAAGTTATCTTGCATTGCCAGTGTCTGGAGTCACCTGGATAAGGAAATGAAAATCCTTTCTGGGATAAACTGTAAATATCCTTGGCCTTGAGCTATTCCCACATACAATCTGTAAAAGTCATTTCATGACATATAATCAAAGATAAACTGGTAAATAAGGAAACAGGGTAAGCCAGACACTTGCCATTAAGTAATTTATTTTCCTCATTAAGTGACTCCTATTAGGCAGTTCCATATTGTTTTGTTTCCTACAAGTCCATATTTGTGTCATCACTACTGAAATAATCTACCCTGCCTGGTACTGTGTATTAAAATGTTTAAATAAAATAGTTTGTTTGGGGATTAAAGTACATTTATGTTATTATATGAAAGGCTTAGCATCCAGGCAAACTCCTTGTTGGAGTTTTAGGGTGGATGGGCAGTGCTTGTATTTACAGGTTATAACCCATTTAGGAAGTTATTCTTCATGTCAATTGGAATTTAAAAGAAGCCTTCCTCTTGTCACAATTTACAGAAACTGCAAACTCAATGTAAAGAGAACAGAACATGCAATTTGAGGATAAGTCTTATGCATCAATAAAGAGAGAGAGACCAGTAAGAATTTATCTGCACATACTGGGAAGAAAATACAGTTCTTAAAAATCACATGTAAGATATTTCAGAGAATGAAGAAAAATATTTATATTTTACTGAGAAGAGTATAAGGACTCTGATATAAGAAAACCATAATCTAGTGAAATGTGAAAGAACAAACACAGTGAAATTAGAAAAGAAACATCAAAGCCTGGAGTTCACAAGGACTCCAGACTAGACAAGAGAAAATTCCCTAGTAATAGTGGGCATTTCTTACAAAATGTTATTGAGTATTATAAGTTTATATCTTTAATTTTCATAATGTTCTTAGAATTATTATCAATATTAAATTACTTCAGGGCAAATACAAGAAACTTGCAATAATGTATTTCTATTATCACCCATCCTTTATATGTTTGCTTTCATATAGTACATATATATATATACATTATAAACCCATACAGTATAATCAAGGAAGCTATCAAGAGTAAATGAGGACACACCTCAAAATAAAAAACACAAACAACCCAATTAAAAAATGGGTAAAGGACTTGAATTTTTCCAAAGAAGGCATACACATGGCCAACAGGCATATAAAAACTATTTAATATCACTAGGGAAATTCAAATCAAAACCACAATGAGATAACATCTCATACTCATTAAGGTGGCTACTATAAGAAATGAAAAACAGAAAATAATAAGTATTAGCTAGGAAATGGAGAAAATGGTATCTTTGTGCATTGTTGGTGGGAATGTAAAATGGCATAGCCAGTATGGAAAAATGTATGAACCTTCCTAAATATATATATGTATATGTAATTACCATATGACCCAGCAATTCCACTTCTGGGTATATATAAAAAATAGTTGGAACTAGAGCCTTGGAGAGGTATTTGTACACCCATGTTCATAGCAGCATTATATATTAATTGCAAAGGGGTGGAAAATGAAGAGTTCAGTGACAGAAAAATGGATAAATAAAATATGGTATTTGTATATAGAGTATTATTTAGCTTTAAAATGAAAGGACATTCTGACATGCTACAACATGGATGAACGATGAACTTTGAGGATGTATGTTGTGACATAAGCTAGCTCACAAAACGACAGATATCATATGATTCCACTTATATGAGTTACCTAGAATAGTTAAATGCAGAGACAGAAAATGGAATAGCATAACGGAGAGTTATTATTGTTTAATGAAAACAGATTTTTAGTTTTGCAAGATGAAAGGGCTCTGGAGATGCATGGTGGTAATGGTTATACAACAGTATGGATATACTTAATGCCACTGAATTGTACACTTAAAATGGATAAGCTGCTAAATTTTATGTTATATGTATTTCACTACATTTTTTTTTTTAAAGAGGAAATAAGCCCAGCAGTGAAGATTAAATTTGGGGTTTTACAAAAGGTAAGTATCTGCTCTGATGCAACCTGATGTAGAAAACATTCTATTCTCTGCTGCCAGTTAGTAACCACGAGTCAGGCCAGGTGACACTTTAAGAGATTTAGGTATCAACACTTAAAGCTTGTTGTTCCATTAGCTAGAAAAACTGCTCACTCATAATGCTTTCTCTATTAGAATGCCTTGGTACCGAAATATTTTTGACTACTAAAGAAGTTAAACATGTGTCAGAACACTTCTCACTGGAATATTTTTCCAGCTTTTGGAATCTACCCATTTATGCTTTTGTCTCTAGTCTTGTCAAGGTGACTGTACTTCATTCTAATTCAAATCTTACAAAGACATATTTTACAGAACTAATATATTCAAGAAAAATTTAAAAATAGAAAATTCCACAAATTATCTATAGACACATCTCTGTAACTTTTAATAATTCTTTTAATCATGTCATCATCTTGTATTATTGAAATAACTCCTAGCATTTTTGAAGGTTAATTAAGAAAACCAATTCATAGTAAAATGGTATAACTATTATTTCCTTCTGGAAAATAGTGACAAAGGAAAAATATTATATTCTTATTCTCAGATTAAAAAAATGAAATTTAATCTAATTTTATCACTTTTATTACCAGAACTTTAAATAACATTATTTAAATCATACAAATCAGTGATAAAGAGTAAAACTAATGCATCTTTTCTGTCCCATTTCATAATCTTGCTTTCAAAATCGGTCACAGCTTAAGCAATGGAAGATGACTAAACAGTGAGTCTTAGAAGCCACACAGCATTAAAGTGACTGTTGGACTGAGCCATTTTGGAATAGCCTCAACAATATCAATAAATAAAATGTATAAATTAGTTAACTATGAATGTAATTTTTATCTGCTAAGAGAATGATTCCGAAATCCTTAAGAACAAATACAAAATTTAAAAAGCAATGTATTTTTCATGAAAAAAAATTTACTGAACTTCTTCCAAGTACAAAATAATATAAATCTTTTTCACTTACTGAACTTTTTATTAAAAGCTCTTGGAGGTAGCTTATTTTCCTTTCACTCAGACATTCTCATTTCTCTGGGGCCTTTTCTTCCTCTATTATATATATACTAGGAACTTAATAGAAGTTTCATTATTTTAACTTGTAGTAAACAAATCTTTATTTAAGCTACTATTCTCTTAAGAATAAAAGTATTTAAATAGCTGGAATAATAATAAAATAACTTAATGTTCAGCATATAAATCAGTAATTCACAACTTATTTTGTATCCTGGACTCTTGATAATCTGAAAAAACCATGATTTTTCTTTCGAGAATGTGTGTATGCACAGATATGACACAAACGGAAACCCAAATGTACATGTCCACATAGCATTTCAGGAGGGTGCTAAACTCCCAGAGCCTTAAATATGGTCTGGAGGTTAATAACTTCTCATAATTAGAAATATTAATCTTCCTACTTACATGCACATAAATCTCTACATCCAATTTATTTAATAATAAGCAGAACGTGAGATTATATGTTAAATGGAAAAGATATAAGACACAAATAACATTATTTATATACTTCTTTAGGCAATTTGGACATGTGTTTGGCTTATCCTATTATGAAACGGTACTAAATTTATGCTATTAACTAGAAACAAGTATAAGAACTTTGTAACTATATTCCGTCTGCTTATTTAACTTATTTAGGAAATATTTAGTTTAGTCCTATTCTACTGAGACAGGAATGAACAAAACAAACCTAGCCATTGATGTCATGACCTTTGAATTAGAGCAAAGAGAATGTTAATTAGCGGGTAAATAACTGGATAAATTAGTAAGACTGTTTTTTAATTACATTCTCTATAAATAAAAGAAGGATGTGATAGAAAATGACTGGAGTGGAATTTATTTTAGATAAAGTGATTTGGGACAGTTTTTTTTAGATGAGATCTAAGATTTGATGGGTGGGAAAGCCAGTTATGATATTGTGATGCAATAAAAATATATATTTTGTCCCTGGCTCCTGGCCAGAGCTCCTAAAATCTTTGTAATTTCTTAAGCAACAAAGATGCTAGGAGTACTTTTTGTTCTCTTATTTGATCTTTAACCCCACTTCTGACGCAGAGATTCTAAATCCCTTAGATTTGCCTGGGTAATGGGGGCACCTTTTGTTCTGATGAAACAACCATTGAACTTCTGGATAGCTTCAGGATGGAGGCAGTCACCAGAAAGACCAAGGCAAGTTTAGAAGTCTGGAACTTTCAGCCTCACCTCCCATCCTTAGAGAGGAGATGGGCTGGAGAGTAACTGATCAAGCCTATGTGATGAAGATTTCATAAAAATCCTGGATCTACAGTGTTCAGAGAGCTCTGGTTAGTGGACTCATCTACATGCCAGGTGGGTGGCTCACCCCATTGCCACTGGGATAAAAGCTCCTGTGCTCAGGACCCTTCTGGGCCTCATGCTTTGTATCTCTCCATCTGTCTATTCATTTGCATCCTTTAAAATATCCTTTGTAATAGATCAACAATAGTAAGTAAACTGTTTTCCTGGATTCTGTGAGCCACTCTAACAAATTATGGAACCTGAAGAATGAGTCACAGGAACCCTGATTTATAAGCACAGGTGCCAACCTGGACCTGAGTCAGGCACCTGAAGTTGGGTGCAATCTGGTGCAAGGGAACCCTTAACCTGTGGGGTCTGCACTAATTTCAGGTAGATAGTGTTAAAACTTAATCAAATTATAGAACACCCAGATGGTGTCATAAGATCAATGAGAAAAAAAATACAAACACACTTTGTGTCAGAAGTGCTGTGTGAATGTGAGAGTAAAGGAAAACACACGAATTTTTCCCAGACCCCAGTCATTCACAGATATTGCAAAAGAATGCCCAGGAAGATAAGGCAGACAAGGACCTTGAAGTGGGGATGAGTCCCGTCCCTCTCAGTTACAGAAAGAAAGCTAATATGAACGCACATGGTCACCATGGGAACATAAGGTCCAGGTGTGGCCAGGGTTAGAGACATAAGTCAGATCATAAGGTATCATTATAAAGAGATTGCTGCTTGAGAATCTAAACTATGTAATAATAAAAGAATTGGGCTGTTTGCAGTGGGGCCTGAGGTTAAAAGGTCTCTCTATACTGAGTTTTCACCATGAACCATGTGCAAACTCCAAATACTCAGAAGCAGAGGGAACTGACTGGCTAAGCAAAGAAAATGAACTGGGCACAAGTGAGAACAAAAGATACAGTGGATTCTAAACCATGCCACAAATGGAGGAAACAACATGAGTGGCATGTGCCCAGATCTACCTGAGTCCTGCCAACACTTTTTTTCCAGTTTTAATTATCATGGTTCCAAATAAGAGAAAATATTTGCTTCCCTGATTTAAAAGTCAATAAATATGAAAGGAAGGACAGAGGGCACAAGACAGGTAGGAAGGGAAAGGGTTGGGCATAGGCTGAAGAGACAATAAGAAAGGTTAAGAAGAAACTTCCAGAGAAATAGCAAGCTACAAAAAAGTTTTGCATGGCACCAAGAAAAAGCAATATTATTGAAATAAAGAGCCAAATTATTAATTAAACAGTTAATACATCTATCAGAAGAATAACAAAAACTGGAGGTAGAGTATTTAGGAGATAAAAATAAATAATTTGAGAGAAAATACTAAGAAAAGAGATTTACATTATAGTTTAAAACGAGTATCTTCAACATTCACCAAGCTGCAGTGGACTGCAGATTACCAACACACAGTGAACAAATTCATAAGCATCCTTAGTGTGAACTGAGAAGATGGAGAAGAGAAAAACTACTATGTATTAATCACATACTTTAGAACAGATATTTTGCACTGTTGCTTGGTTAAAAACACATATCTAGAGATGGATTTACTAGCTGTGTGACCTTAGACAATTGGTTTTCACTCTGTATTTCCATTTCCTCACTAGAGTTCCTATCTTGTATCCTAAACTTCAGTGAAGTTGAACTGCATTTATCATGGTACCCCAGTACACAGTCAGTACTCCATAAATGTTAGCTATTATTATTATTTTTCTTAATCTTCACAATAACTCTGTGAGGTAAGTCGTATCATTTTTGTTTTGTAGATGAGGAAAAAGGGGTTCAGGAAAGTTGGGCTGACTGGTTGAAAATTACACTGGTACATGGTAGCTCAAAGATTAATAGTATCCAGGCATTCCAGTTCTACAGCCCATGGTTTTCCCACTTAGCTTGCACCCTAACAGAAAGCTACATACAGCATCTCTGTTACACTGAGTTAGTAGGTTGATACAGTTACAAGATGAGATCAAATTTTTCACTCAAAGAAAACTGCCAAGAATTGCTGCGAGTGGCATCTCCACATGCCAGAACGTAAGCTTAGGAGGTGCACAGCTCTGTTTTAGAACCTGAGGGAGGGGGACACAAAGTAATCACAATTTCAAACCTAAGTTTGGAGGGAAGAGAAGAATTGCTCTCTTCCAAGAGGCATGACTGCACTTAAGAGTCTGTCTTTATAGTCCTTAAAATTTTGTCAAAATCCGGGTAAGATTCCTCAAGGGAGGAACAACCTAAGACAGGCACAGTCGCAGGGGGCCATCAGGTGAGAAAATGGGGATCAGCAGAGGTGAGGGTTAGAACCTCCCCCCTCATGTTCTGAGAGAAATCTTCTGCATACATGGATGTTTTATTGCCCTTGTCTAGCTCGGATTAACACATAGTCTACAGGCACACACCTGATCATCTACATTTGCTCTCTTATAACACTAAACTCTGTTCTCTACCTTTATCTCGTATCTACCTACCACTTCAGCATTTTATTAAAAATAATAATAATAGAGAAATGTGGTATCCACATATAAATCAAGTATAAAAATCAAATCAATATTCATATTTGAACTGTTTATAGTTCATAATGCATGAAAAAAACCGAAAGCTTCTGTGATGACTGCCCTTGCACTGTTCACCATGTAACTTATTCACTATGTAAGAATTTGTACTCCATGTAAGAACTTGTTCATTATGCATCAGAAGATTGGAGACTGACGAAAATTAGGCTTGGGGTGGATTAATGATTGTGCATTGAGTATTGACCCCCCTATACAGAATTTTATTGTTGTTAACAACCATTTGATCAATAAATATGAGAGATTCCCTCAAAAAAAAAAAAATTTTGTCAAAATCTCATGAGGAGATTTACCTCTCAGGGACAAACAAACATTGACCCATTCTCTGAGAGCATGTTAAAATTTCTCCAACTCTCAAAGGAAACTTCTTTGAGATTTTGAATTCTCAAAGCTCTTTACATCAGAGCTTTAAATCAGAATGAGAAAATGTGTTATGAATTTCATACTCTAATTCATTAACTCCTACTCTTTAATAGAAGAAAGATTTTTTCAAGTTTTTGAAAGTATCTGGATAACTAAGGAGGGCCCTGACAATTTTACTTTGCCTTTGCACTTGTGTATCAGGAAATTTTGAGGAAAAAAAAAATCTCTACAGGACTCTTGGGAGGTCAGTTATATATAATTTTCTTTAAAAAAAGTAAAACTTCAACACGGCCAAAGTAACCTCAAGAATTATTAATAGAGGAGATAACCACACTTCCTAAAAACTGAGGCACATGATCACAAAATAAATTCTGAAATGAAGAAGTCAGAAATCATATGGCTCTAATAACATTTGGCTGGGGATTTAGCACAGAAGGAAGTCAAAGAACAAAACCATCAACATGGCAATTAACTTTGTATAAAATGTTAATTGCCCAATTAGTTAAATGCAGAAACCATTCTGCAAATTTTATCATGATTTAAAAAATCAAAGTCAGTCATCAAATCCAGCAAGGTGGCAGGCTGTTTCTGGCACAACAGCATAAAGCTGCAGACAGAACATTACATCACAAAACATCAATCATGGTGAAAATAAACAAATATGCACATGTTTTCATGGCTACCAGAATTGAACAGAGACACTACAGCCCAAATGCTTTCACTTTTTAGGGACGGTGGTAGAAAGAGAAAGAAATCTTTTAAACATCCACTCTGAACTAAATGATCTTAGACTCTTTAAATATATTATTTTATACATGTTGGATATTTGAAAGTTTTAATGGAAAGAGAACCTACATCAAACAGATTTCTTCAAAGAAATAAGATTCATTAAACATATAATTATTAAATTCAGTAGCGGTTATATGATAATTTCCATCTTAGCTGTAAAAGGTTACATTTTTATCTTGAAATGTTGGTTGACTACATTGGGTATGAGCTAAAACATTAATTTCTGTAAAAGACTGCATTTCTGGCAGTTGATTAGAAAGGAAAAAAAAAAAGAGAAGAGACAGTTAACTACGAGAAGGTCCCAAAACTTTGCTCTAGGATATTAATCCAAATAATCATTTACAGGAATTTAATTTTTAATAGACTAAGAATAAACCTAATTTTCTAATTTACCTGTTTCACTGGATCTTGTTAGTTAAAACTTCAGTACAAGATGAAAAAGCTGATCTTTGAGCTCCACTTCCAATATCACATTCATATATTTTCTAATATGAATGGATCTGTTGTCTTTTTCTTCTACACTGAAATACAAATTGCTATCTCTATTTTCTCACAATAAAATATTTCTAAAAGCAAAGCACAGTCTATAAAATTCAAATAATTCTGTTATGTTTACTTTTAGATTAAAATAACAAACCATGACACCCCCACTCAATATATTAGTTAAGAAATACTATGATTTCCCAGCATCCAACCCTAGATGCATTCTGGACTAAGACTTCAGATACATAAACAGGTTTCTGAAAGTCTCACCTTCATTGTACGATAATTAATTTGGCGTTGATAAATAGAAAAGAGAGAGGAATCACAGACATAGCCTAGAACTGTCATGAGCAAAATTAACTCGCCTTCTGTATGTGTGATGCCAGCATAAGTGGACAGGGTAAGTCCATTCACTTGTGCCTTGCCAAGTACTGCTTTACATTGAAAATAGTGCACTATTCCTTTCTGGTTGATAAGCCTAATGCAGCCTTTAAGACTCTACTGGTGTAGACTTCTCTGCTTTTGTTTATTCTCTCCACTATGATTCCACATCATTTTAAATAAGCTTCTACCAAAATAACTATGATTTTTCTGACAATTATTTATGTCAAAAAAAATTTTTCCCCCTCAACTATGATACCTGGGGATAAAGATTATCTCTGGTGACTAGCAAAGATAGTGGCACATCTTGTAACCAAAAATGATTTTTTTTAACCATACAAAGGATGTTAAGTCTCAAATGAGCAGTAGTTTCTGAAATTATTTTAAGCCTTATATAAGGTCATGTTTCCTTGCAAAGAGGAAAAATGCCTTTTAATTTGGCTTTAATTAGTTATTTCTTCCCCTTCTCTGAACCACTGCTTATACCTTTCAGTTGTCCTAGATTATCAGGCCATCTCTTTTGTGCAAAACCAAGATGATAAGAAAGAGTGTAGGATTATTCATGAGCTAATTTACCAAACCACAAACAGTAAATTTCCTATATCAAAGATCTGAAAACCCATCAAATGTGACAGAACATGAAACATAGCACTAAATAATTGTGAGAGCCAAATATTGTGAGACATAAATAACTATGCTATTTGTCCCATGAAAACACAAATGTCTCAAATCTGTTTTGTTTTTTTTCCAAGGTGGAGGACTTAGAAGCAAACCTAAGCAATATGTATGACCTTAAGAATAAAATTTACTTCAGCACATCAGATTGTGCTTTCCTCTCTCAACTCCAAAAAAATTGTCCAGGATATCTCTACTGAGAAATAGCCTCTGTCCTGGTCTCTATCCCCATTTTTGAACCTTTGTTTCCATGTGCCATGCCCAGTTTTTTAGAACTTGCCCCTCCAATTGTAAATGAAATCAATAGGATATATCTGTGTAGGGCAATTATTTGGAACAATAATTAATCAGATATGTGGCACAATCCACTATCAAAACTCCAAACATAGACTATAAAGCAAAACTGAACTTGGGATATGGACTAGTTTGAGGAGCCAAGACCAGAGTTTGGAGTAAAGCAGTGTCAGGGGAAAGGAAATGAAATCAGGGTCACTGAGGATCAGTGTTGCATGTTCTAAGCAAGTTCAATGATGCAGGAAATTGTAGTGAGCAGTAAGGAAAGTAATAATAAAATACTTCAGTCTCAAGCTCCTGAAACACATAAATGCCTGGGAATATTAGTTAAATTTCTGTTCCTAAGATTTTCTCCTCATACGATTAACTCATTGTCTGTATCTCAAACTCTATAAATTAATTACAGAATGATTATATAATTTATACTCCTTTGTACAGATGATGAAAATGAGACACAAAGAAGCTATGTAACTTATTCTAAAACTAATGTCTACCTAATGTTTTAGTTCTGATTTAAATGCAGTAAGAAGTTCCCAGAACCTGAGCAATTTGTCATTATGCCTGTTATAACTGGTCTAAATAGTACAAATCTATTCTCATGTATTCCTCCTGTAATTGATAATGTAAGTTTGGCAACAGGTCCCTGGAGAAATACGAATATTGCCTTATGGCAAAGAGAGGGGAAGAGAGTTTGGAGGTGGGGAGAGAATTAGATGTAATTAAAAGGACTTTCAAAACCTACCTACTTGGTGGAATCAGTCCGAAGGCATAACTGATTCTGTTTCTTAATAGAGAAGCGGTATGACTGTGCCAACTTTGCCACCAACAGACCTGGGTTCAAAATAAGGATATTTCAGTTCCTTGAGATTCAAGGAAAACAATAACTTTTAAAATTCACTTTCCTGGATTGCAAGAAGTTAATATATCAGCTACCTTTTAGAATGGGAAAGGTAGATTCAAAATTTATGTCAAATATTTTGCAAATTCAGTTTTTTCAAAAAATAATTAAGTTTCTTCCTTCGAAGTTGCTCTCATCATAATAGTTCCATGAAGAGAAGTGATAAATTGTCTTAACATGAACTCAAATTTTCTTTAACATTCAAAGATGGTAACATAGGTGAAAGAGGGCAATGCAAAAAAGTGGTCACAGTTTTCTTAAGTTCCACTGCTTTAATGTTCAAGAACCAATAAGGAATAGCATTTTACCTGAGTGCCAATTTATTCTCTACAGAAAATGGATGTAATTATCACTTACATTTATGCAGCTATGCAATAGAACTCAGACCTTAAACAAACCTTAGAGTCACTGCCCTACTTGCACAGTTGAGGATGTTGAAGCCAGAGAGGTTAAGAGACGTTCTCAGTCTTACAGCTGATTAGTGATAGAGCCAGGATTTGACATTTTTGTGTGTCAAGAATATACACCAGAAGAATAACATATTTGGTACAACAATAACCGGAACAGAAGAGGAGGGATGACAATATGTGAAGAAGAAGACAAAGACAAAGCAAGTACAAATTTAAAAAGCAATTTCCTTTTCAGTATGGAAACTTTGAGAGTGGAGTAAGAATGCTCATGTTTTCCAAGAAGCAAAGTCTTAGTAAACGTTCTGTAGCTCTGCTTCAATCAATTTACATATAGAAATAATACAGTAATATGTATGTTAATTAGAAAGAAATGAATCAAAGCAGTAGCTAAACAAAGTGGAAGAGTGTTAATCTGACAGATCTATTTATAATACATTTAAACATGAAGAAAGAAGGGCGGGAGGGAGAGAGAGAAAGTGAAAGAATATTCCCGTGGGTGTGGATAAGTTATTTCTCTGAACTACTCACTCTTCCAAAAATACAGTACAAGGTTACCCATGAGTGCCATGGTTCAGAGAGCTCCATGGTCAGGAGGTCAAACCCTTTCAGAGACAGTTGTCCCTAGCTGTCCTTTACATCCAGCTTAAAATCAACACCTCTATGTGATATTACTTTCCCCTAACTCCCAGGTGAACACTCCAAGGCTTTAAGCCTTTTATAATTAACCTTAAAATTCCCTACAGAGACATGATGGTCTGGTTTGTCTAAATACAGGAGACACCAAACCTTTCTACTCAATATGCAATCAGCAATATATTTTATTTTTAGGGTGAAACAATATAGTAAGCATGCACATCACTGATAACTTCTTTGGTTATGTTTAAAGAACAGGATAAACACATAGATTCTGTATACTGAGCAGCTGCAGAACACAAAAAAGAAGCTCTGTATGGAAGATAGAAGGTTAACATGAGCATCGTTCTGAATACGCTTGTTCATATTACACATCCAGTCCATGGAAACTTAAAGCCCTGAGTTTCTGTTTTACATTCCTTTCCAAGCTGACTTTTAAGAAACACATTCATGCACTGTTCTCTGTAAACACTTCGTATTCCATTCCTAGAAGGAAGATAATATTTCACTTGCCTCAATCTCTGCAAATGCCTCCCCTAAAGAACCAGAGAATTTGCTTATATTTAATATGTACTTTCCCATTAAAAGGGGAATTATATCTATAAAACTGAAAAACATATGGGGATTCAGGAGGAAAATATGTAGGTTACCTTAAAAATCTATAAATACTTTACAGTTACACATTTTTATCACTTGTAAATGAGTTGTTACATTAAGTCAGTAAAATTTTTGAACATAGAAGAATAGGAACAACCTCTGGGAGTCTACAGTTTAAATAAAAAATACATAGTTTGCTTGTTGAAATAGCAGTGATCATGAATGTATTTTTATCAGATACATAAATGTTATTACTTAAAATGAAAGATGCCATTTCACAGCAGTTTGGTGGGGAATTATGCAAGAAGGATATTGATAATAGTCTCTAGTTAATGTCAGAATTGCCTTTCACCAAAGTTTTTCTCAACACTATTTAACTAGTATTGGTTTATGATATTTGAGCAACTGGGCAGGAGACTTTTAGAAAATCTAACATTTTGTTGAAGAAGAATAAGGTGATGTAACTATTATTTAAAATGGAATACTTGACCTTTATAGGGGCCTTCTAAGAGTAGTAAAAGTAAAAAAAAAAAACAACATAAAGCATGCAATTAGATTATTTTTTCTGTTTTAATGGAGGCTTGAATATTCTCTTTATGAGGAAAATTATTTAGGCCAAAGAGAAGTATAATGTTATCATCTTTATTTTAATTACCAATAAGGATTTAGCTAGAGAGAAAGCTACTTGTCCCTAATAATAAATTTGGTTGTCGAAATAGTAACAATTTCTCTGGGCTAGAATGTACCTTATAGTCATTTAATATAACTGATTAGTTTTACAGACAAACTGAGAACGGGGGAGTTGAGATTTGCTGACTTAGGCTGTAGCTACATGAATATATCACGTCACAAAGAATAAAATGTACTTCTAATTCTGGTCATGCTTTTCTACCATTTTCAGAGTGTGCTGTCATATTTCTGAAGCCAGCTGTATATTTAATCTGCAGAGCTTGAGCTAGAAATTATTTTTCTCCATTTTTTAATTTCTAGAAATAAAAATGTGGTTTGAAATTAGATGGAGAAAAGTTAACCTATACTTTTCTTGATTTATGCAAATAGGTAACCCTTCAAATACCTATAAAATGAAGGCTGAGTTATTTTGAAGAGTTCTTTCTTAATGTCTTTTTCTTCCAAATAGCATTCATTTTTATAATTGCCAGTTAAAAATGGATGTAAAAAAGTCACACATATACCACTTTCTTGGCTGCAGTTTTCAAATGAATTGGTTCCATAAAAATCACTCCAAAAATGACTATATTTCTTACAAATCAGCCTACATATAGTTTTAGAACTTTTTGAATCATTATCTGTCTCTTCACTGGCTCACATCTGGAAAGACATTTAGAGCATCTTCCTCTTATTAAACCTTTACTCTTTAGGAATTTCAGTCTCCTCTGTGTGGAATTACAGTGATTAATGGCTTCATTCTGACAGGAACCTCAATCACAATGAAACTAAGTTCATTACGTACAAGACTGTGCTCTAAATTTTCAAATCAGTCAGAATAGAATTAAATAATCTTTCAAACAAACTTTACTCAAATACATAAAGCTTTACTTGCAAAATTATCTTTTATATAAAAATAACATTATATGATATCCAAAATCTAGTGGGACATCAGCCAATACTCTGGTAGCTAAGCTACTTTGTGTTCTACTAAAAGAAAGGCACTTAGAATAATAAATTCTGGTTCCAAATAAAAATTTTGCACTTGCAATGTTTTGACCACTACAATTCCTTTGCTGTCTATAAATTTCAAGTTCCTTTATAAAAAGTTACAATCAGGTTTCTTTATAACATTGTAACATAAGATTTGCAATTAAATGATGTAATTAATACAATATAAAAGTCTTCAAACTATATAAAAACTGTCTCATAAATAGCAGTTACACTAAATAAAACCACATTAACCAGTAAAGATCACATAATATATATGGAAATTATTCATTCATAAAGTCTAAAATGCTGTCTTCATGGGGTTAACCTATAGAAAAATTCTCAATAAATAATAATAGTTACAAACTAATGAGATAATAACTCATATCTATGGTATAAAAATTTGTACAAGATACGAGGTGTGGGTAAAATTGAAGTATTTCCAGAATCTCTCGCCCAGCTTTAGTGCATCTCCAGACAATAGGTGTTTCCAGGGGGTGGAGAGGAGTAATTTATCTCCATGTGAATAGGTAATTATAAAGGCAAGCGGGGGTTTATCTGGACCAGAGAGGTTGGGTGGGGGCCTCTTCTGCAGCCTGGTTGCAAGAGACACAGGGGAGCAGAAGTGGATGACTGCTTGTAAGAAATAAACTTTATTCTCCCTTTCACTGATTTCAGTTTCAAAGGTATTTGCCTGGGATTTTCGGAATAATTATGAGAAGACCTAGATGTAGATGAGAAAAAAAGTTAAAACAAAGAAAGGAAAAGGCACAGATGAAGAGTAGATATGTTCATTGTAATAAAAGAGAGCAAAAGGAAGTAGAGGCAAAATCCCATAACTCTTTGAAATAAATAGGGGACTATCAGGCATTGAGAATTGGCACTTACATGCCAAAAAGGTATTGTCAGGTTGGAGCAATGTGATAGATACTGATTAGCTCTGTCATGATATGACCACGAAGAGAGATATGGCCAAGTAGACACCTGTATGATATGGAAGGGGGTGAGGAAATCAGTGTCTTGATGTATTTGTGTGGCTGGACATTCAGTGTGCCTCCCTGGGCATGATGAACAGCTTCCCTGGGATCTGCTGAACAATCTGCAAACCAGTAAGAGAGTCCTTCTAGAAACTGAATCTACCAGAACCTTGAGCTTGGACTTCTAAACTTCCGAACTGTGAGAAAATTAATTTCTGTTATTTAAGCCATCTAGTCTACAGCATTTTACATGACAGCTTCAGGAATCTAACACGTATGGAAATAGAGTCATTTAATGATATGCATCCAATGAAGATTTTGGTTGCTTAGCAGGAAAAATAAGCAAACAAATAAACAAAAATATTCTCAGCTGTTGGGAGAGGGTAAGCGAATATGAATGTGTGTAGAAGAAAACAGCTTTCATTAATTCTGCCTCCTTGTAGCTATATGAAGCAGCTATGCTTATGTTAATATTTAGCTTCTTCTTACCTGATATCCTCCGTGAAGATTACTGATGATACCTCACTTTCAAATTTAAATTCAGCTAGCAATGTAAATGAATAGATATCATCTTTCCAATACTCTCCCTGTTACCAAAGGGAAACTCGGAAGGAAAGATAGAAGGAAAGAGCATAATTCTCATCTTTTAAAAGTATCAGAGTATTAAAAATATTTTGAAAGTATTACTTTTAAAAGTAACCTTCTGTTGAATAGTAATGTTTTTTAGGAGGAGAGTTCATATCTATGGAATTATTCTAGCAAGATGTCCCCATTCACAATTGCTTATGGAAAATAAACGTGGGATAGAGGGATTTTGGGGTATGACTTCCTTGAAAATTTCATATAAAATGTGACTATATGAGGTATATAATGGAGATGCTTCATAAATTAAAAACTGTCCACGTATGTCATAAAGAAGGACCTGTAGAATGTCTCTGAATGTCCAGAACTTTTCCTCTTTAGACTATGTCTCTTGATTGTTTGTGTCTTTGAAATCATGAGAGAAATCTAATAGTAGATAAAATCTTTTGTGTGAATCTGATTTGACAAACTGATCTTGTGTAATTCGTCACCCCATATTCTTTCACCATCTTCTTTTCCCACTGTGTGATCCACGAGACAGAATGCTATAGCCTTGTATATATACCTGTTGGTTGGCCAAGGGATGCTACTGACAAGATTTTGGAGCACAGGGCTAGGGAAAGATTGGGATAGTGGTACTCACACCTGCCACTGCCATTGTCTCCTTGCCTTGCTGTGGGTCTGACAGTGGCTGCGTTCTAAGGTACCAGCTCTGTGCATGGCGACCTCTAACATGGTTAATTTCCAGGCCTCATTATCTTTTCCCTCCTCTTGTTCGGAAGGGCTGGGTGAGGTAACAGTTTCCTGATGCAGTTAATCTGTGGCTGCCTCACATTTCGACTGGATACTTTATCCTGCTTAAACCTCCATAAATTGCTCTACATCAAATATTTGAATGTGAACTCTGTTTCTTGTCAGAACCCCAAATCCATCAATGAAGTTTTCTACCAATTCAAGACTTTTTCTGAATAATATTATTTTCTTTAGTCTGTCTAAATTCCATCTAGACTAAAATTTCCTTTAGAGGGAAGAATTTTAGTTTATGCTTTAGCAAAGATTTCAACCTTTTTATTTTCAAATAATTACATCCAGCTATGAGAAAACTCACTTAAACTAAGTTCTTGGAAAATAAGAGTAAACCTAGGATACATGGAACTATAGATAATGAAGCTAGTTAAGCCTGGGGTGGGGGGCTCTGGTTTCCTCAGAGGAATTTTCCTTCCCATTCTTTTTATAATTTTATACTTTTTTAAAAAGCATCCCTAAACTACTTCAATTTTTTGGACTCACAGAGTCATATATTATTAGAACTGGATGTTCTTAGAGACAATCCTGTTAATTCCTTGCCATCCAAAGAAACTGACCAGGATTGAGAAGTGATTTGCTCAACTTCTGTAGCCCATGATCAGCAAAGCCAGGTCTAGTTCCCTTTTATCCAACATACCATTAACATCAATGGGAGAAAAATCATGTAAATTCCTAGCTATAAATTACACTATACATAAAACTGTTATACCCTATCTTACAGGGTATTGACCTGATTATATGGAATAGTAAATATAAAGGATGGAGACCATACCTGGTATTTAGGAAGTCATCAAAAATTGTTGTTGCCATAATAACACAGTGAAACCTCTGCAAATATAGGGCATTGTACTTGCTCAATTTATTAATTATTTGACATTAAAGTATGATCATTAAAACATGAGGTTCTTAGAATATGTGAAATAAATCAAAGAGACACTTTTTGCCCCCCAAAAAGCTTGCAAGGTTTTCATAGTATTTGCATGTTTTAAATATATGGCAGAATCCTAAAATTCTGGTATAGGCTATAGAAACAACTAGGCTCTCAGCAAGGAAGAATAGTAAATTGTATGAAGAAACTATGAGGATGCCTAATATAAGCTGAATGTTGCATCATGATTAGGAATTGGGAAGACATAAAGGAGAAAAATAGACATTTAAGGTAAGAGGATATAGAAAAAGACACTGAATTTTGTTCATCCACCTGTCTAAACATTTATTCATGCCACAGGCATTATGTACTTATGATATAATACCAACAGTTCTAAGTAGGAAAACTTACCAGTGAACAAGACAAAATTCTTCCATTATAGAACCATATTTTATGGAGGAATCTGCCAATAAATAAACAAATATATACAAGATGAGAATCACTATAGAGAAAATAACACAGTGTAAGAGAATATGAAATACGTCGGGTGGCTTGTCATATTGCACTGGGTGATCAGAGGTTGCCTCATTGATTCAGCTTCATTTGAGTAGAGCTGGAGGAAGTGAGAGAGGGATCCACAGAATTTCTGCGAGAAGACTGTGACAGTGGCAAAAGGCTCCAGCCCTGGGGATCAGTTCTGTGTTGTCCTGGGCACTGTTCCAAGGAGCTCAGGATAGAACTAATTCTTTCTAATCTCTCAGTGGGTTTCATAGGGCATAATTCTCTTTATTTTAATTCCCTGACTGCTCTGTTCATTTGTTAAATGCTTTGAGTAGTTTCTATTTTATTCCTTCAATCTTGGCTGATAACAATATTTGGAAGCAGAACTGCAGACCCACAAAGATGAAAATATAAGATCAGATATCTGACCAGTTATACATATTAGATTACTGGGAAGACATTGGCATTGGTAGAATATGGCATACAGTAGGTCATTTTCAGGAAATGACAAAAGAAAGGCAAATGGTTATTTAACCAATTAGCTTGTAATCATGTGGAATAAAGTACATAATGAAGGCAATGCTTTGGAGACTCAATTCCACCTATGAGAATCTATAATGAAGCCAAAATGAATATAAGAGTTAGGGTGGTGGGTAAATGACTAATTCTGACATCACTGGGATCTTATAGAAAATAAACAAAAAGCTCAGATTTAGTTCTCTGTTCAAAAGGCATGATTAGAATGTAAGAAATTTTTTATTATAATGCTACACAGAATATTACTGAACTTTTGAGGGATGACATATTTGAAAATCAGCTGAAAATTATAGCTGGATTCTATATGTTGTTGTATTACAATTTAAGTTAAAATAATAACATCACCAAATGTTCTATTTGAAATTCAGAGACATATAAGGAAAGAGTAAGATCTTGAAAATGGAAATGGAAAGAAAATAAGTAAATCTGAACATCGTGAGTGAAATTTTCTGAGTCCTCTGTCAGCAGGAGCAATCATTCTCTTCTATGTGATGACTTGGAGTTGGTACCCAGCTTAAGGACAATTCTCTTCATTTCCCAAGATCATCACCCCCACTGCCTCCATGTTATAAGTAAACTCTGATTCTAACCTTCCTTCAGCTAGGGGAATTATTCAAAAATCTTCACCCAGCAGTAAACCGTTTGCATATGAAAAATCAACTACAAGAATCTACAAATTTCTGTCAGCATTATTTTGAGAATATACGTTGGGATATATTCTCTCTGTTAAAATTGGAAGAAGAGAACATAATATCAGCTTGGGACACATTTACAAAACTGAGTGAACTTACTAAACTCCTGGTTCCACAGTGTTAGTTCAACTTAGGATGTTCCTCAATAGTTTTCTAGGAGTTGGCTGAAACCTATACTAAGCAGTAGCCTAATATAAATTGACTGTAACTCCAGGAGGAAGAACCTCTCTCCCAGCCTGGGGCAGGAAGCTAAAATCGGTCAAACAGAGAAATAAAGTGGGAGAAACACGTTTACTGCCTACAAGCAGTTGCTCACTTCTGCTCACCTGTGTCTCTCATGACCTAGATGCAAAAAGGGACCCCACCCAACCTCTCCAGTCCAGATATGCCCTCACTCTCCCTTGTAACCATGTATTGATATGGAGATGGCTACTTCCCTCCACCCCTTGGAAACATCTATTGATATGGAAATGGCCTAAGGTGGGAGATTGAAATTTTACCCATAACCTACCTCTCCATAAATCTAACCTCACAATCTACTGACTCCCCACCTCCTGCAATGACCCCTGTGTGAGAAAAATGGAGCACTGTAAGCAGACTAATAACATACAATAACAACAGCAGTAAAATCATGATAATCCTCAAGCTGGAGGATTCAGCAAGGTACAAAGTCCTATGCAGATTCAGTCTATAGCTTGCCCATTCCACAGGCTGTCAGTAGCTGAATGACTAGGGAGTTCAGAGCAATCATCACATGGTAGCTATAGCCAGAGGGCAGATCCAAGCCACAGAGACTGTAGAAGAAAATAACCTTCAGAGCAATAAGAAACATGTTTTAATGACACAAGGATTGGCAAATCTTGTCCATCAGGTAGGATGCATGCAAGAGAGAGGTCCTGTGATAGGACAGTGGCAGGAATGGGATCTCATCTTGGCCTAGTATACCTTCATCCCCTCCCTGTGACAGTTATAGATGGGTCAATAAATAGGGTTACAAGAGGTATATGCACTGGCCATAAAGATAAAAAAACTTCCCCATAAGATGCTCTTACTTTCTGGATGTTTTGTGTAAACTACTATGATCTTTGGGGGACACTCTACTGTTACTCTAGGAATACACATGAGACCAGCTTCGAGGCCTTTTCCCCAGGGTGGCAGAGGGCCAGCCATCGCTGATCCATGTGTCTAAATGTCCAGGGCTACATTCACTCAACAGAGTCTCCAGGGTTTAATGCACTTGGGGCTGGCAGCAGGATGTTGCTTTGCTGGCCATATCCTGGCTTCAGTAACTCCTCTTTGGTTTGCACATACAAACTCTTTGATTTGGATAGGAGAGGCAGTGATGTGTTAGCATATCCACAGGGCTCAAGGCCCCTTCTCATGTTTTCTCATTCAAACGATGTAATACTGCCCATAAATGAACTGACCCGCCCCATAGACTATTGGTGTCTCACTTTAGGCCAGATTTCAACAAACCATTGTACCTCTCTATCATGCCTGTCCTGGTGAGGTTATATGGTATATGAAGCTTCCACTTTATTCCTAATTGCTGCACCCATTCTTGTAACACATGTCCAGTAAAATGGATGCCTTGATCACTCTCAATCACCTGCGGCTAGCCATAGGCTACAAAGAGATGCTCTAGGCCCCTCTTGGTTGTTTACTGATGTGCATGACATGCAGGATAAACAACCAACAGGCCAGTAGCTGTGTCCCCACAAGTCATGGCATACTGATATCCTTCTCATATGGGCACAGGCCCAATTTAGTCTATCTACCACCTGACAAGGGGTATCATTCCCTTTGCTATTGTCCCATGTTGCTGTGGGACTCGGTGCAAGTCTCTCTTTGATCACACAAAGCACTCCTTCTGGGC
The DNA here is from genome assembly GCF_030020395.1 of Manis pentadactyla. NCBI lineage: Eukaryota > Metazoa > Chordata > Mammalia > Pholidota > Manidae > Manis > Manis pentadactyla. Next base: position 64,421,275 of record NC_080027.1, read on the forward strand.
TCTGCTGACTTCTTCAAAGGTCAATGGTAAGCCCCACCGATGGCTTACAGCACACATTGTGCTTTGCCCTGCGTGCAACAAATGCTGATGTAACCATTAGGCTATATCACAGGCAGGCTTCCCTTCTAGCCAAAGCACCTAGGACAAAGTGTTTGCTTCATCATTCCCTGGGGATGTCAAAGGCAAATGGGCAGTCACATGATATACGGTAACTCTCTTAGTATGACCAGAGGCCCATAGGTCTTGCCACAACTCTTGCCCCCATTGGGCTGGTGACCAACCATCCAGTTGGCATGGTACAATGTAGGCAGCCACAGGGTCAAGCCCCGATAGATGGCGCAGCTGTCAATACAGACAACTTTGGGGAAAGGCTCCTGAGTGATCACGAGCCATACTGCCTACAACTCAGCCCACTGGATGCTCTTCCCCTCTCCACCCTCCATCCATACTGTATCAGTCTTAGGAGGGAAAGCCACAGCCGTCCACTTTGGGGGCTGCCTTGTATACTCCTTTGGGGGTAAGCCCTCTATCCCCATTGGGATTTCAACTCTCTTCACTCTAGTTGCCTTACCCTGATAGTTATCTATCACACCAGGGACCCTAGGAAAAAGCTCAGTGTATCCATAAATCAGAGAACATTCAGCTCCTGTGTCCACCAGCATCAGGACACATTGTATATTTATGGGGGAACCAATTAATTGCTAATTCTACATTTGGCCTCCAACCCCCACCATGTCCCCCAAGATGGGGGCCTTGACCCTCCACCTCAGTCAAATTGAAATGCCCAGTCTTCCTCCTGTTAGGGTGAGGGCCCAGGCAGAGCCTGAGTACTGTCCCCCAGGAAGTCTTGCAGGGACACAGGCCAGACCTGGGGCTTTTCCTCTGGCTTCTGTGTCCTGGACCTCAGCAGCTGTTACTGCTGCTCTTGTTTTAATTGGTGCCACAGTTCTAACAAGATCCTATTGGGTTTCTCATTAAGTTTTTCTCTCACTACCCTGACCTTTATCAAATCAACCCACATCTGGGTCCTTGAGACCCTCACGGGGCCCTTTGCACCTCTCCTTTCAGTCATAGCCCATACTTCCTTTTGTGCTCTTATTGTTTCAACCTCCCCCAGATCTGCTAAAGTATTAGTAGCCTCACTTATGGGTTGCCCTATGTGGGGGCAAGAATAGTCACTAGGGACCCAAAGGGAGATGGGGAAGCTCTGTGGAGCATCAGATTCTCATTTCTATGGTGAACAACTCCTCATCAGGGCCCAGGGGGTCCATATTATAGATGATATTTTTCATTCCCAGCTCCTGCAACACCTGCTGGAGGTCTGCATACATTTTTCAGCTAATGGGTAAGTATCATAAATCACCCTGATTAGGCCAAACTGCCCTGATAGCTGCTGTCAGCCAATCCAGAAGCACCTGATTCCCTGAGGTGTGATGGGCACTTTGCAACCACTCCCAGAGAGAAGGGTACGGTAAGTCATCAGGGAAGCCAGTCTACTCATTTCAGAACTTGACATAACAATGCTTTCCACCTCCATATCCAAGAGATGCAAACACCATATAGGCAGAGGTTCCACTTGAAGGGCCCCCACCCATAAGATGACGAAATTCCTGCTTCTCTTCCAGGTCCTCGGTTCCCGCCGGCGCCACCTGAAGCCCAATCACCCCTCGCCCCCCTCCCAATCCCAGCACCTAGCCAATAGCCACCAGCCCCGTAGAAGTGACACCTCAATCAAATCATGCCCCTTCCTATATAACCCAGCACCTTTCCTGAATAAAGCGGAATTCTCCGGTGAATTGCTGCTGTGTGTCGTTCCTTTCCTTTCATTGGTGCTGAAACCCGGGAGACGGGACACCCCAACTGGGCCCCGTCTTCCCCCCGACACCAGCAGCAGCTTGCCCTCGTCCTCTTTTTCCGGCGCTGGCTCCTCACACTCACCACTCCTCTCTGGCCTTTGGGTAAGTTTTCCCCTGAGGTGGGCCGCTCTTCCCTGAGCTATCGCAGTGCCATTGACCGTGATCGTCCGGCAAGGCCCTGATGCTCGGGGACGAGGAGGGAATTCTCCCCGCCTTAGGCCTTCACGGCTGCGGCGGACCCTCAGGCCCCTCCTCCAACAGCCATAAACGAGGTGACTCCTTTGCGGATGAGAACGCTCCCTTTCTCCCCCCCTCCTCCATCCGCCGAAAACTCCTAGTACTAGGTACCTTGGACTCCGGCACTCTGCCTTCTTAGAGAAGTCTGGGTGACGACCCACACTTCCTAATAAACCGACTCGTATACGAGTTTCCGCAGACCACCAAGGATCATCGGGGACGCCCTTTGTCTCCTTGCCGTCTGCTCCCAGTCCGAGGATCTCCGTTCGTCTTCCCCTGTTTGTCTCCTTCTCTGTCCTTTAGCCATGGGAGCCTCCTCATCCCTCCCTGAAAGTTCACCTCTTGAATGCCTGCTCAAGTATCTAGCCACCCTCTCCCTGACGCCTGATATAAAACCAAAACTTCTCCACAAATACTGCTCCCAAGATTGGCCAACATAGCCCCTAAACAATAACAACCAATGGCCCGCAGGGGGAACTCTTGATCCTAACATCACTCACGATCTCTTTAACTACTGCCAGCACCTGAAAAAATGGAAGGAGATTCCCTATACCGAAGCTTTCCGCCTCCTTCCCCCGCCTCCCCCCAAGTTCTCCTAGCCTGCAAGCCGTCTCCCACACAAAAGCCTCCCTTTCACTCCCTTCCCCCTCCTACAACCCCTCCGCCCTCTTCAACCGCCTCCCTCTCCTCTCCCACAACAGCCCCTCCCCCTTCCTCCACCACCATCTCCTCCCCCACCTCACGGCCCTTGCAGTTCAAGCCTGAGCCTTTCAGCCCCCCTCCAACTAATTTCCAGGAGCCTCCTCTGTCTTTGGCCCCATCACCTGTTTCTCCCCCCCAGACTGAGACTGAACCCTTCAGTTCCCCTCAGACTCGGTCCCGAAAGCCTCCCAAAATTATCGCGTCTTTGCCCCCATCACCTATTTCTCCCCCACAGACTGAGCCAGAACCCTTCAGTCCTCCTCAGACTCGGTCCCGAGGGCCTCCCAAAATTATTGCCCCGCTTGAGAAGTAGCAGGATTCGAAAGCATTGTGCGCGTTCACGTCCCTTTCTCCTTAGGAGATTTAGCCAAACTAGAGAAACGCCTAGGTTCCTTTTCCACTGATCCCACGACATATATCAAGGAGTTTCAATGGTCCCTCCAGTCATAGAGCCTCACACATCATGACATTTTCATGCTCCTGGCCAATACTCTCCTTCCCGAAGAGCACAGATGAGTTTGGGACTTCGCCCAAACGCACGCCACCGAAACCCACAGGACTGACCCCACCCATCCCCCTGGCCCCACCGCTGTCCCCAAACAAGAAACACACTGGGATTATAAAACCGCTGTGAGTCTTCACTCTCGAGATATTTTTGCCTCCTGCTTAATAGCAGGTCTGAAAAAGGCAGCTCGTAAAGTAGTCAATTTTCAAAAGCTCCCTCTGAGTTCTTAGACAGACTCACTCAAGCCCTATTACAGTATACCAGCCTGGACCCAGAAACGCCTGATGAGAGACATGTCCTTATGACATACTTCCTAGCTCAAAGCTACCCCAACATTAAAGCTAAACTCAAAAAGTTAGAACAGGGCCCCGCTACCCCACAGACTGAGATCTTAACAGTGGCCTTTAAAGTCTTCCATAACCGGGAGGAAGAGAAAGAACGCTGTAAACAAAAGGCTGATCAGGCCAATTTCCAAATGTTGGCCCAGCTGATAAAACCACAACCTGGGCACTCCTCTACAAACAAGCCCCCCACAGGAGCTTGTTTCAAGTGCGGACAAGAAGGACATTAGTCAAGGGCTACCACCTCATGCCCCAGATGCCACAAAAAAGGCCACTGGGGTTCTGATTGCCCAGCCAAACGAAGGGGAGGCTGGACAAACAACCCCCATCCTAAGCCCTCCGTAGTGGGGCTGGCAGAAGAAGATTAACGGGACCCGGGGGCTTCTCGCCCGACCATTTCCATCACCAAACAGGAGCCCAGAGTTATTTTAATAGTAGACGGTCGCCCCATCTCCTTCCTCCTAGATACAAGAGCCACCTTCTCAGTCTTGCGGGAATACCGGGGCCTTACCACGCCTGCCATTACTCCTATAGTCGGGGTAGGAGGTAAATAGATTTTCCCATTAAAATCCCCCCGTTTTATGCACAATCCAAGACAATCCCATACCTTACTCCCACTCCTTCCTGGTTATGCCCCAGTGTCCCATCCCCTTACTAGGATGGGACATCCTTTCTCTCCTCCATGTTTCCATAACTATATCCACTCCCACAGCCCCCAGTACTCCCTTTCTAATGGCCCTCATAGCCGACGACCCCCCTCGACCCAATGAAAGTTCCAGTTTCTCCCTCATACACCCTGTAAATCCCAAAGTTTGGGACATTACAAGCCCCTCCATGGCTCTATGTCCTCCTGCCTCTATCAAATTATGTGACCCCTCTCAGTATATCTGTCAGGCCCAATACCCCCCAACCACTTCAGCCCTCATAGGCCTCCAACCCATCATTCAAAATCTTTTAAACAAAAATTATCTCAGACCCACTCACTCCCCGTTTAATACCCCCATATTAGCTGTTAAAAAAACCAATGGATCTTTCCGCCTTGTCAAAGACCTTCGCCTCATTAACATGGCCATCGTCCCTATCCATCCCTTAGTCCCAAATCCATATACCCTTTTATCGCGGATCCCTGCCTCGGCCTCCCACTTCTCAGTCCTAGAACTCAAGGACGCATTTTTTTCTATCCCTCTGGACCCCTCCTCCCAAGATTTTTTCGCCTTTACCTGGACGGACCCATACACAAGACATTCTGAACAACTCACTTGGACAGTTTTGCCACAAGGCTTCCGAGATAGTCCCCATATTTTTGGACAGGTCCTAGCTCAGGACCTCAAACAGTTTCATCATGATCACTCTGAGTCCACCTTATTACAATACGTGGACGATCTTCTACTCTGAAGTCCCTCGTGGGAACAGTCTCAACTTGACACTGCCTCCCTGCTTAACCTTCTAACTTCCAGAGGTTACCGAGTATCCCCCGTCAAAGCTCAAATCTCTTCCCCTTCTGTCACTTACCTCGGATTTCTTCTATCTCAACAAAGAAAGCCCATTACCTTAGACAGAAAACGGCTCCTCTCTGACCTGCCTGTTTCCAAAATCAAGACAGAAATCCTTTCCTTTCTAGGCCTGGCTGGGTATTTTAGAGCGTAGATCCCTAACTTCTCCCTGTTGGCAAGACCCCTATACGACCTCAGCAAGGGCCCTCCTGAAGAACCATTATCCTCCTCACCCCGACACTCCTTCATTAAGCTCCATGGAGCCCTTGTGGAAGCCCCAGCTCTCCATCTTCCTGATTTGTCGAAGCCCTTCTCATTATACATTCATGAGAGGTCCAGTCAAGCTCTAAGAGTCCTAAGCCAATATTATGGCCCATCCTTTGCCAAGCAATTAGACTCCACAGATCGGGAATAGGCCCCCTGCCTACGGGCATTAGCCGCTGGACAGCTCTTGCAGAAGGAAGCTCATAAACTGACATTCGGGGTGCCCCTTACCATTCTGTCCCCACATCACCGAAAGGATCTCTTAACCTACAAAAGTTTACAGACTCTCCCTCCCTCCAGACTCCTGACCTTACTGTCCTCTTTCCTCCAAAATCCCGTTCACCCCCTTTGCCATCCATACCCGAATCATGACTTTTTCCTCCTTTACTGCTCCCTCGCTCTCTCTCGCTTTTTTCCCTCATTCCTATTGTCTTCCCCGCCACCCGAGCCTCCTTTGTATGGCGATTCAAAGTCAGACAGACTTACACACAACATCAAACAAAAATTACTGCCCTCACTGCCACATCAGACTGCCCTCTGAAAGGCTGCTCCAAGCCTTTATATCTCCACTTACCTCCCTCCACTGAAGTGTTCACTAGCAGCTACCTTTATTCTCCCTACCTCTGCTTCCTCTATGACCAAAAACAAGCCTGTTGCAGGTGATGACCAGACACCTACGAAGAATGTCCCTACAAGTCTTGCATCATTCACTACATGGGTAACTCCCGGTACCCACAGTATTACTCCTCCAACCCATTCTCTTCAATACTAACAAACCCCTTCCTTATCTGGCTTTGGCCCATTGCAGGCCCTATAATAATCATTCTTCTCACCTGTCTCTTCTTACCTTGTATAGTAAAGTTTGTCAAATCCCAAGTCGGTAAAATCTCTAATCAAACTTTCAACCAGCTTTTACTCAGGAACTACCAGCTTTTAGCCACAGAAGATCCCTCACCCTCACGTAACCTCCTCACCACATGCTGAGATGCACCCCTCTCTCCGCTGGAAACTGTTCCTGGAAACAATGGCCACAGATGCCTGGCTTCTGGCACCCGTATCCTCTTGGCACCATTAGAATCAACAGGTCCTCGACTTATGGTTACAGAGAACCTTTATTGATTTCCAACCTGAAGAAGTCCACATCTACTCGTCCTTACTGTGGGGAGTCCTATCAACCCTTTCCTCCCGGTCCTCAAGCCCTCACTCCCTTCTCCACCCCCGTTCAGCAGGAAGCAGTCAGAGAGAAAGCAACGTCCACAACCCCATAGAGGAGAAAGGGGGGAATGAAGGGCCGCCACCCATAAGATGGCGAAATTCCTGCTTCTCTTCCGGGTCCTCGGTTCCCGCTGCGCCACCTGAAGCCCAATCACCCCTCGCCCCCCTCCCAATCCCAGCACCTAGCCAATAGCCACCAGCCCCGTAGAAATGACACCTCAATCAAATCATGCCCCTTCCTATATAACCCAGCACCTTTCCCTAATAAAGCGGAATTCTCCGGTGAATTGCTGCTGTGTGTCGCTCCTTTCCTTTCACCACTGGCTTCTGCCGATACCACACGCTCATGTCCACCAGCTCATCCTGGTAATACAGGCAGAGCACAGAGTTCTCCATAAGCTGGGGAGGGGGTGGCTTCTCCCTCTCAGGAGCCCAGGGTTGTTGTGTTTTCACTTTCTTAATTACAACCAGTAGACCTTTAATATAGGAGAGGCTGATGCCTCAAGCAGTGACCACAGTAACAGTACTGCCCTTGGCTCCACCCCCTCATCCTCCCTTGACATCTCCAATACTATTTCCAGGTTGAAGACATCCCTCTTTCCTTCCCCTCTCCAATAGCCTCCTACAAAGCAGATCCTCCTGCTGCCTCCTCCCTCACTGCTAATGTCCAGGAGCACAACATGTCTTCTCAATAACTGTCTCTCTTTCTTAAGGGCATCCCACAGGTCATCGCCCAGCTTCTCCAAGTGATGCTAAAATGTATCTTCTCTCCTCAATAACCATTCTACTATCTCGAGAAACAACCATTCCACAATCCCAGATGCTACATGGCCACTCAGGACCTCTAGCAGTCTTCCAACTCATGGAGGGCTAATTCCACAGCCTCCAGTGTTTCCACACTTCCCCAATTCTGGGGAAGGCCAGAGCCCTCTAGAAGGTGCTTTACCCTAGACTAATTTTCCACTAAGGGCTCCCCAAGAGGAAGTCCCACAGATAAGGTGTTCCTGGATGAAGCCACACCCTCCACCTCTGCCAGAGGTAAGGGTGAGTCATCAGCCCCCACCACAACGGCCCCTGGGGTCTCCCCACCATCCACAGAGGCAGCCCTCCTAAGCATTGCACCCATGAAGACAGGTTTTGGGTTCAGAGATCCTGCCTGCTATACAGGTGTAACTCCAGTGGGGGAATCTGTCTCTCAGTCTGAAGCAAATTGCCCTGAAACCAAAATCAGTCAAAGAGAGAAATAAAGTGGGAGAACCTGTTTTTTGCTTACAAGCAATCATTCACTTCTGCTGCCTGTGTCTCTTGCTATCTGGCTGCATAAAGGAACCACACCCAACCTCTCTGGTCCAGATATGCCCTCACTCCCCCTTGTAATCACTATTGATATGGAGATTGACTACTTTTCTCCACCCCTTGGAAACACCTATTGATATGGAGATGAACTAAGACCCAGCAAGAGATTCTGGAAATAGTGCAATTTTACCCACACTGAGCCATCAGAAATCTTAAAAGAAATACTTACAAATTTTACCCACACTGAGGTATCAGAAATACTTAAAAGAAAGACTTCAAAGACTCAAGTAGATATAAGGGATTTTAGTTCATAAAAAGAAGCTCCAACTATACATTATCTAGAAGAAGTCAATGTTTAAAAAAAGACACCTAAAATAAATGTATGGAAAATTATACCACACTTACAAGTACTCAAAAGAACACTAGATTTGCCATACTAATATCAGACATGTCAATGTTTGACAAAGTACTACCAAAAATACAACCAAAAATAAAGAATTTCAGTTCACAGTGATAAAATCCATCCAGAGAATATAAGAATTATGGTGGTAGGTGAGTTATTAATTCTTACATCACTGGGATCATATAGAAAATACGTAAAAAGCAGTGCTTAGAATATTCCACCCAACAGCAGAATGTGTTTCTTTTCAAGTGTACATAAAACATTTACCAAGATAAACCACATCCTATTCTGTTCCATAAAATAGTTATGATAAATTTTAAATAACTGAAACATACAAATATATTCCTTAACCACAATGGAATTAATATGGTAATTAAAAATGGAAAAATATCTGGAAAAATGTCACATATTTGAAAACTAAATAATATCCCTCCAAATAAATTACAGATGAAATAAAAAATCATTAGGGGGCTTAGAAAATTATTTTGAAATAAATAAAGATAAAAAAATATGGCATATCAAAATTTGCAGGATGCACCTAAGGCAGTGCTCCAAGGGTAATGTACAGCATTAATTAGTAATCAGGAAAAGACGGACACTAGAAAACAAGCACTATTTAAAAAAACAAAACAAAAAAATGTGTAATTAATAACCATTTGCTTGGAAAGGCAAATATCATAAGCCCATGTTCTTGAAATGACACCATATGTACCAAATGGATGTATCATTTACTAAGAAGTGCGGATTTAGCACTGTTTTTGATAGTTTTAAAACTTAGAAATTCAATGATAATAGAAGAGAAAAAGTTCTAAAGTGGAACAATAGGATACATACTCAAGGCAATGCCTTTTATTCCGGTTGATGTAGCTGATGGTAAGTGTAGACTGAGAGTCAGTCCTTCCAAAATTGATGCTCCCTAATCGATCATAACTCTGGGCAAGTCACACTCCCTCTCTAAAGCTTAGTTTCATTCCCTATTACATGAATGAGTTACATTTATTGAAATATAAAATCCCACCTATCTTGAAAATTGTATATTTTTATTTGACAAATATAATTAAGCTCCTAATAACATGTATTTGTTAGGTGCTGAAGGAAATACAAAGATTTTTATTGTCTCTTTTCTCAAACTGCTTACAATCTATTGCATAAAATGAACCTTACCCAAGTAATAGAAATGTAGATTAGTCTGATACAGGTTAACATATAAATATAAACCAAATCCTATGAGGATCACAGAGGAATAAGCTAATATTTTTCTTAGGGTAGTCCATTGAATTATGGGTATCTATACTTGCATAACATTAATTTGGTGACCTCCTTACCAAGCATAGCTTCTCCTCATAATCTCCATATTAACAAATTGACCCTGATCTTTAGATATCCACAATATTTATAGCAAGAGAATAAAATCAGTGTCACATGTCACAAAATCACATGCTCTAAAGTCAGGTATTATACAGAATAGCTATCTAACAGGCAAAGCAGCCAACTGGTCTAAAAAATTGTTAAAACTGTACACTAGGTCTGTAATATCTAGAGGAAAAACTGCTTCCTTTTTTTAAAACAACCTTTACAGTAATGAGATTTTGTTTGAAGCAACTTCTTTAGATTGTTTGATGTAGTGTGCCAAAATGACATTTCTAGCCATTTGGCTCTTTGGGTCAAATTACAGCAGAACACAATTGACCTCAAAAAAAATTAATCAAGCTTATGTCAAAAACTCATCAAAGTCTGCAACCATGACACACACAGTAACTATTGGGAATAAGGGCAAGTCAGTTTCACAAATCTCTGAAAAAATAAGAAAAAAAGAAAAAATGCTTTTAACTTGTAAAGCATGGCATAATTTTCTCATTTTTGCTCCAGGCCTTACATTTTACACATTTTTCTTTTTTTCACTGTCCCTAGGCAATGACTTGCTGTGGAATATCTCCCCCCTGGAAAGGTATGTACATGTGAATGTAACAGCAGGAAATCAAACAAAGCTTCACAGAATCTGCCATTTTTGTCCGTCTTTTCCCTCAGCTCATTAAGAAAAAAATTAATGTTTGCTACATTTTAGTTGAAAACATTGGAGAACACATTTGCATTGAGCATTAAGTCTTAACGCCTAGAGGAATATTTAAATAAAGTGCACAAGTTCTTTACCTCATGTTCTACTATTAAACAATATGAAACACAATTTCAAGCTGCAAGAAAATGGGACAGAACAGTTATTTCCTTTATTTGCTCCATGTGACCCCAATATTAAAGAAAAGCGGCTGAAAATAACCAGTTATTTTAAAGTAATTTAAACATTTCCCAAAATGAAAACTCAGTTTTCCCCTGAGCTATCCATGATCCATTTCAAGTTTTCTAAAAACTACCAAATGATCCAAAGGCCATTTATAAATATCCCCACCAGACATACAGAGGATGCATCCATCATGTGGGATGAACCCAAGAAGATACCTCAGCGTAAGCATGGCCTCTGAGGCAAACCTTGACTACTGAAGGTTCAGAAATCAAGAATATTGAAATTGTAAAGCAGCTTCTTGAGAAGTTATTGATAGGGTGAGTGATTATTTTAATATTTATTAAAACACTGTGCTGTTGATAAGTACCATCTCACTAAAACTACAAGGTATAAACGTTTCCCAAAGTGTGAAACAAAGAACACTGACAACAGACACATAAGTGCCATTGTTCCAAGTTCAGCTTGTATTTATAATTCACCCAAAAATTTCAGAACATTAATTTACATTACATGTTTAAGGAAGCCAATACTCGGAATAACAGCCACGTGTCCAAAAGACAACGAACTCCAGATTCCAAGACTATTTACTTTCAAGGCTTTCTCTCCTATGTGCCTCAGCCTCATGAGTGACCAAAATAAATTGAAATGCTGCCTCCTTACTAGTTATTCACTAAAATATCAAGTGTGCTCACATCCGCTTTCCCTGAAGTCTCTCATGGCCACTGAATGCTGGAATTGAAAGGAATCCTAACATTACTTCATCCCTATGCTAGCTAGCTCCTCCTCATGGTCCCAATGATTTGAAATGAGTGAATATCTTTCATTATTCAATAGTACAATTTACTACCTCTCCATGTGCTTCCTACTATTTCTAGATATTGTACTTCTGAAAAAGAAATAATTTTATATTTAATTGAAATGCTCCCCCCAGTTGCTATTTCCACTGGCTAAATTTGGTTCTGCAGTTTAGGTATGCCATACACAGTTCCTCAAGACCACCTGTATCACTTATTCCATCTAAAGTGATATTAATCATTTAACTTCCCCACCAGGGTATTGAACCTCTAGCACCCAGCATTGTAACTGGCACATGACACTTAATCATACTGAATTAATGCATGAATGTCCACAGCTAAATAGTGATTCATACAATGCTTCAATTCACAAAATAGTGAGGAATTTAAAAGGTTTAAACATTCTGCAGTCTTGGGGAATTGTGGAGGTGTTTTATTTTAAGGATCAACTCCAACCATTCCAAACAGGTCTGAGTCACATTAGCTCTTTCACGGATCATTTCATCTTTGACATGCATTGTCAAAAACGCTCAGGTTGGGTACTACCTACCACAGAGACCCTTTAGAATATCAGTGGTAAGTGTATCAGGAAGAACTCAAAGATTCAATTTGACTCATCTGAGATCTCATGTTAGATCCAAATGTATACTAACAGCTACAGCTGTGGTTCTTGTAATCTTTCCAGATGAAAACACCTCTGGGACATAGAAAATTTTTATGACTTCTTTTTGGGTATTTTCTAAGAACTCAGAGCATTTAGTCAATATTTATGACAATGTTTGATATTTCAATACATACTCACATGTGAGATCATGCTCTATAAGAGGGGAATACATGTACCTAGGAATTAATAAACAAATTCTACTTCTGGAAGGCAACTTCCATGAAGGATTTTTTTTACTTAGATTCTTACTACTGTCCCTCCCTGCATTATATCCCCACCCACAAAAGAATAATAACAAGAATTAGAAAAAAAAAGTAGACAGAAATATTACCAAGTAATCTAAAATGTTGTTATAAAATAATAGCCATAAAAATTAACTATAACAGAGATTAAAGATGGAAGTGTGATAGGTGAGACAGAGGACTCCTCCCAAAACCACATATAATACAGAAATATAACACAACTAATCATGAAAGAGCAACAGGAAAGAAGGCTGCACCAGACTGCATAGACCTGGAGAAGAGAACAGACCACACAGAACAGGGTAACGTACCAAAGCCATGATCCGGCAGGACCCAAAACACTACCCCACCCAGCTTACTGGCAGGAGGAAGAGAAATGGAGCGGGGAGGGAGTGGAGGCCTAGGACTGCTGAACACCCAACCCTGGAGATCTGCTCTGGGAGCAAGAACCTACATTGCATGGTGCTATGGAGATTAGTGGAGTTGGAAAGCTAAGACAGGCATAATACCTGGAGAGACAGATTCCAGCCACTTGTGGAAAACGGAGATCCACCTCCAGTTGCTCTGGGATAAAAGAAAGCCAGGCAGTCTGTGGGACTTCCTAACAGGGAGAGGGCTGCTAAACAGGCAAGGATTGCACAGAGCTTACTGTTCACTGCTCAGGATAAAGGACAGGTAGACAAAATTGTCTGGGGGCACTCTGCCCAGCAGTTTGGGAACTTTCAGGAGCTTCAGGTGCTCCATCTGACTGGCTGGCTACACAGCTCTGAAGCCCCCCACCATGATACACACCTGCCGCAACTTCCTCCCAAACAGTCTGCACCAGCTTGCAACCAGCAGTCCCTGCCCTGGTGTAAGGTCAGCCAGAGGGAAGCACTGCCCATGGCAGGAACAAACACAAAGCTTAGAGGCTATTTATTGTGTGCTCGGTCCACTGTTTCTGGCAGTGGAGACAGGCACAGCAGCCAGGAAGCAGGAAACAGCTCTTTCCTTGCGCAGGCACCAGTGTGGCCACCTGAGACCCCTGACATCACTCCAGGGCTGAGCAGCTAAAGACAGTATAGCTTCTGGGCATGAGAGGGCTCCACATACAAATATGAAAGGTCAATGAACCTGGTTCAAACCAAAATCCCACAAACACAAGGAAAAGGTCAAGTGAAACTAAATTCATCAATCTCTCTGAAGGAGATTTCAAAATAAAAATCATAAACATGCTCATGGAGGTATAGAAATATTTAAGAACTCAGGGAAGAATTCCATACAGAGATTCAATCAATGGAGGGATTTAAAAGCAGATTATAGTGGAGGAGACAGTAAATGGAATAGAAATTAGAGAAGAGGAATACAAAGAAGCTGAGGAACAGAGAGAAAAAAGGATCTCTAAGAATAAAAGAATATTGAGAGAACTGTGTGACCAATCCAAATGGAACAATATTTGCATTATAGTGGTACCAGAAGAAGAAGAGAGAGAAAAAGGGATAGAAAGTGTCTTTGAGGAGGTAATTACTGAAAATTTCCCCAATCTTGGGAAGGGGATAGTCTCTCAGGCCATGGAGGTGCACAGATCTCCCAACACAAGGGACCCAAGGAAGACAACAACAAGACATACAATAATTAAATTGGCAAAGATCAAGGATAAGGATAGACTATTAAAAGTAGCCAGAGAGAGAAAAAATGATCACATACAAAGGAAAACCCATCAGCCTATCATCAGACCTTTCAACAGAAACCTTACAGGCCAGAAGGGTGTGGCAAGTTATATTTAATGCGATGAAAGAGAAGGACCTCTAAGCAAGAATACTCTACCCGGCAAGGTTATCATTTAAATTTGAAGGAGGGATTAAACAATTTCCAGAGAAACAAAAGCTGAGATAATGTATATCCCACAAACCATCTATACAGTGTATTTTGGAGGAACTGCTATAGATGAAACTGATCTAAGGCTAAATAGCTGTCACCAGAGGAAATAAATCCACAGTAAAGAAAGGAGAAAAATAAAGTACTAAGCTGATGCAAAATTAAATCAATGACCCTCAAAGTCAGTAAAGGGATAGACAGAGTACAGAACATGATACCTAATATATAATGAATGGAGGAGGGAAAGAAAGGGGGAAAAAAAGAAAATTTAGGTTGTGTTTGTAATAGCATCCTAAGTGAGTTAAGTTAGACTCTTAGATAATAAGGAAATTACACTTGAACCTTTGGTAACCAAGAATCTAAAGACTACAATGGCAATAACCAAGCACCTATCAATAATAACCCTAAATGTAAATGGTCTAAATACACCAATCAAAAGATACAGAGTCACTGAATGGATAAAAAAACAAGACCCATCTATATGCTGCCTAAAAGAGACTCACTTCAAACCCAAGGACATATACAGAATGAAAGTGAAGGGATGTAAAAAGATATTTCACACAACTAAAATGGAGGAAAAAACAGGAGTTGGCAGTACTTCTATCAGACAAAATGAATGTCAAAACAAAGAAACTCCCAAGAGACAAAGAAGGACAGTACATAACGATAATGGGCTCAGTACAACTAGAAGATATAACTATTATAAATATTGATGCACCCAACAACAAGCACCTACATGTGTGAAAAAATACTAACATAATTAAAGGGGGAAATAGAATGCAATGCATTCATTTTAGGAGACTTCAAAACTCCAGTCACTCCAAAGGATGGATCAATGAGACAGAAAATAAATAAGGAGATAAAGGCACTGAACAACACATTAGAACAGATGGACCTAATGGACATCTACAGAACACTCCACTCAAAAGCAGCATGAAACACATTCTTCTCTAGTGCACATGGAACATTTTCAAGAATAAATGATATACTAGGTCACAAAAAGAGTGGCAGTAAATTCAAACAGATTGAAATTGTACCAACCAGCTTCTCAGATCACAAAGGCATGAAACTAGAAATAAAATACACAAAGCCCACAAACAAATGGAAGCTTCACAACATAGTCCTAAGTAAACAGTGTGTCGTTGACCAAATAAAAAATGGGATCAAGCAATATATGGAGACAAATGAAAACAATAATTCAACACCTCAAAATCTGTGCAATGCAGCAAAAGCCATGCTAACAGGAAAGTATATTGCAATACAGGTCTACATCAGGAAAGAAGAAACAATCACAAATGAACAGTCTAAACTCATAATTAATGAAACAAGAAAAAGAAGAACAAATGAGGCCAAAAGTCAGTAGAAGGAAGGACATAATAAAGATTAGAGCAAAAATAAATAAAATCTAGAAGAATAAAACAATAGAAAGAATCAATGAAAGCAGGAGCTGGTTCTTTGAGAAAATAAACAAAATAGATAAACCATTAGCCAGACTTATCAAGAAATAAAGAGTCTACACACATAAATAGAATCAGAAATGACAAAGGAAAAATCACTATGGACACCATAAAAATACAAAGAATTATTAGAGAATACTATGAAAAATTTTATGCTCACAAACTGGATAACCTAGAAGAAATGGACAACTTTCTAGAAAAATACAACATTCCAAGGTTGATCCAGGAAGGAACAGAAAACCTGAGAAGACCAATTACTAGTAACCAAATTGAATTGGTAATAAAAAAACTACCTAAGAACAAAACCCCTGTAGCAGATGATTTCACTGCTGAATTTTATCAAACATTTAGTGAAGACCTAATACCCATACTCCCTAAAGTTTTCTAAAAAGTAGAAGAGGAGAGAATGCTTCCAAACTCATTCATTGAGGCCAGCATCACTCTAATGCCAAAACCAGGCAAAGACACCACAAGAAAAGAAAACTACAGAGCAATATCCCTGATGAACACAGATGCAAAATTCCTCAACAGAATATTAGCAAACTGAATTGAAACACACGTCAAAAACATCATCCATCATGATCAAGTAGGATTTATTCCAGGGATGCAAGGATGGTACAATATTCAAAAATCCATCACTATCATACACCACATCAACAAAAAGATGGACCAAAACGACATGATCATCTTCATAGATGCTGAAGAAGCATTGGACAAAATTCAACGTCCATTCATGATAAAAACTCTCAACAAAATGGGTATAGAGGACAAGTACCTCAACATAATAAAGGCTATATATGACAAACCCACAGCCAACATCATACTTAACAGTGAGAAGCTGAAAGCTTATCCTGTAATATCGGAACAAGACAAGGATGCCCACTCTCCCCATGTTTATTCAACATAGTACTGTATGTCTAACCATAGCAATCAGACAACATATAGAAATAAATGCATGCAGATTGGTAAAGAAGAAGTTAAAACTGTCACGGTTTGCAGAGGACATGATATTGTACATAAAAACCCTAAAGAATCCACTCAAAAACTACTAGACCTAATATCTGAATTCAGCAAAGTTGAGGGATACAAAATTAATATACAGAAATCTGTGGCATTCCCATACAATAAAGATGAACTAGCAGAAAGAGAAATCAGGAAAACAATTCCACTCACAACTGTATCAAAAAGAATAAAATACCTAGGAATAAATATAACCAAGGAAGGGAAAGACCTATACCCTGAAAACTACAAGACATCCCATAAGAGAAATTAAAGAAGATACCAATAAATGGAAACACATCCCATGCTCATGGATAGGAAGAATGAATATTGTAAAAATGGCCTTCCTGCCTAAAGCAATCCACAGATTCAATGCAATCTCTATCAAAATACCAACAGCATTCTTCAATGAACTAGAGTAAATAGTTCTAAAATTCATATAGAACCACAGAGGACCCTGAGTAGCCAAAGCAATCCTGATAAGGAAGAATAAAGCATGAGGGATTATGCCCCCCAACTTCAAGCTCTACTACAAAGCCACAGTAATCAAGTCAATTTGGTACTGGCACAAGAACAGACCCATAGACCAATGGAACAGAATAGAAAGTCCAGATATTAACCCAAGCACATTGGTCAATTAATATATGATAAAGTAGTGATGGACACACAACGGGGAAATGACAGCCTCTTCAACAACTGGTGTTGGCAAAACTGGACAGCTACATGGAAGAGAATGAAACTGGATTATTGTCAAACCCCATACACAAAAGTAAACTCAAAATGGATCAAAGACCTGAATGTAAGTTATGAATTCATAAAACTCTTAGAAGACAACATTGTTAAAAATCTCCTTAATATAAACATGATCAATATTTTCCTGAATTCATCTCCTCGGGCAAGGGAAACCAAAACAAAAATGAACAAATGAACTACATCAAGCTAAATAGCTTCTGTACAGCAAAGGACACCATCAACAGAACAAAAAGGCATCCTACAGTATGGAAGAATGTATTTGTGAATGACATATCTGACAAGGGGTTAACATCCAAAATATATAAAGAACTCACATGCCTCAACAACCAAAAAGCAAATAACCCAATTAAAAAATGGGTGGAGGATATGAACAGACAATTCCCCAAAGAAGAAATTCAGATAGCCAACAGACACATGAAAAGATGCTCCACATCACTAATTATCAGGGAAATGCAAATTAAAACCACAATGAGATCTCACCTCACACCATTTAGGATGGCCAGCATCGAAAAGACTAAGAGCAACAAATGCTGGCGAGGATGCAGAGAAAGGGGAACCCTCCTAACACTGCTGGTGGGAATGTAAAGTAGTTTAACTATTGTGAAAAGCAGAATGGAGTTTCCTCAAAAAACTAAAAATAGAAATACCATTTGACTTGGGAATTCCACTCCTAGGAATTTAGCAAAAGAATACAAGTTCTCAGATTCAAAAAGACATAGCACCCCTATGTTTATTGCAGCACTATTTACAATAGCCAAGATATGGAAGCAACCTAAGTGTCCATCAGTAGATGAGTGGATAAAGAAGATGTGGTACATGTACACAATGGAATACTATTCAGCCATAAGAAAGAAACATATTCTACAATTTGTAACAACATGGATGGAGCTGGAGGATATTATGCTCAGTGAAATAAGCCAGGCAGAGAAAGACAAGTACCAAATGATTTCCCTCATTTGTGGAGGATAACAATGAAGCAAAACTGTAGGAACAATAAAGCAACAGACTCACAAAATCCAAGAAGGGACTAGTGGTTACCAAAAGGGGTGGGTGGTGGTGGGCATGTGGGGAGAGTGGGAGAAAGGCACTGAGGGGGTTTATGATTAGTACACATGGTGTGGGGGGGATCATGGGGAAGACAGTGTAGCACAGAGAGACAAGTGGTGACTCGGTAGCATCTTACTAAACTGATGGACAGTGACTGCAATGGGGTATGGGAGGGACTTGATAATATGGGTGATTGTATTAACAATATTGTTTTTCACGTGAAACCTTCATAAGAGTGTATATCAATAATACCTTAATAAAAAAGTTATATTAAAAAAAATTACCACAACTGTCTTAAAACTAAAAAGATAAACTTCATTTTGAGTAAGTCCTATATTCCATCAAGAAGTTGAATTTATAACTTAGTAATTTCTTACAAAAAAAATGTCAGGCCTAAATATCTTCACTGACCAATGGTATCAAATACTTGAAAAAAATTATGTGTGTGTGTGTGTGTGTGTGTATATATATACATATATATGTGTGTGTGTGTGTATCTTTTATAAATACTTTATTTTATGTAATATATATGTATTTTATTTTAATATAATTACGTATACACACAAACTAGTACTGTATATACAAGAGCAGGAAACACTTTACCATTATTTTTATGAAACTTGCATCACCCTGTTTACCAAAATCAAAGATATTACAGCAAAATATAATTTATAGACTATTGGGGAGAAAGAAATTTCCTTCAAGGCTCTTCTAGCTGGTCTAGGAATCAGCTTAACAGGACAAAACAAAACAGTTTAATTATGTACAGAGGCCCAATAATGAAACTGGGACCCACAGAAATGACCAAAGTAGGCAGCTTTTATGCATTTCAGAAGAAGAAACATAAATCTGTGAGGAAGTGACAAGATAAAGAAAACTTATGTTTGGTAGTTTCTACTAATAAGGAATTCTAAAAGCATTTGGGATTGGGTAGTAAAATTAGTAAAAGGTAGCAAGGTTGTTAGTACAGGCTCCTTTGGCCTTGAATTCCCCATCTCTGATGATAGGGATGCCTTTATACCTCCCGCAGGGAGGGCACTTTCCCATGAGATTTACTTCCTAATTTCAAGGCAAGAGGGATAGAAGCGGGTTAGAGAATTCTTCTTGCTTCTGCTGTTTCTCCACTCCTTTTAATTCAAAGTAATCAGTATGCCAAAGCGGCACAACTGGAGCAGCTTGCCCTCGGTCCCTACAAGACCAATATTGTTAAGAAACACAGATAAATAAAAGTTCATGAATTAGTAAGTCTTGATCAAGTAGAGTTTAAGGTCAGACATTAAGGTCAGTTAAACGTTCATATTTCTATACACTATCAATGAACTTTGTAAATCAAAACTAAGAAACTATCATTTATAATTTGTCAAAAGATCATCTTTTAAGATAACATCATAATAAAAAGCTGAAACAATGCAAATGCCCATCAGTAAGTGAATGGACAAAGTATGGTATGTTAAATAATTATGGCATATTCTTGCAGTGGAATGTTACTCAGAGATAAAAAATAATGAACTACTGATACATACAATTACACGATGAATCTCAAAAATATTTTACTGAGAAAAAGAAGGTATTTTATAAGATTTCATTTATATAATGTTCTAGAGAATCATGACTATTGTATAGAGACAGAAAGCAGAAGAAGTTGTTGCCTAGGAGTAAGAATATGAGGCTGACTGTAGCAGAGGATTGGGGAGACTTTTGCTTGAAGGAAAAATTATTTTTCTTGCTTGTAGTGGTTACATGCATGAATTCATTTGTCACAACTCACTGTTCTCTTAAGATCTATGCATTTTATTCTATATAAATTAGATCTCAATAAAGTTGAGGTTTTTTTTAGAAATAGTTATCTTCTTAGCATATTTTGATTTTGTAGGAAATGATCTGGTTGAAATGGAAAAATCTAAGGAAGACATGAGTGGCAGGAGGGCTGCCCTTGAGTAAGGAGTAGTATGGTGGGTCCAGAGTTTAGTGAAGAAACTGGCCTTTAATAAAAGCAGGTGAAGCTTAGCTGTTTTAACAGAAGTGTTGCCAGAAAATGACACAGCTTTTGGTAATGGAAAAAAGGCGCATTCTCATCTGATGGTTCTATTTTCTCATTTAAACATGAGGGACACTAACAACTGAGAGTAAGTAAATGTGGAGGCAGTTGGAAGTTTGAACGGTGATTTTTTTTTTTTTTTAAGTGTATCACAGTGAAGTCAGACAGTGGGAGAACAGACTGACCTTAGCTGCATTGCTTGTGCTCTGCCTCGGCTCTTCGCTTCAAGCTCCTCTTCCTGTGATTCTTTTCCACATAATCAGGTTGGCTTGTTCCAGCAGCTGTGATTGCAGAGGGGGCAGAGCTAGTGCCCCAATCTTAGTTTATTGGTTTAGCATCTCCAAGGAAACTCAAAGCGGGTCTTTTAGGGACAGGAGGTGTCTTGCCAGTGGGTTTCAGCACCGAGCAAGTTCACTCGTTTCAGTGAGACCGAAAAATGACAATTGAACATTCTTGGGGTGAAAGGGTTTATACCCAGACTTATTTTCACAGAGGCAGTTCAAGCGCTAGAATCCCGTCTGCCTCACACCAAGTCTGCACGCAGCAAGCACGTCTCTGCCTCCGGGCTTCTCGACCCCCACAGTCTCAGTCTCTGTCTTCTGTGCTGCCACCCTCCCATCCTCTGCTCCCCTGCAGCTGTGCAGCACAGAGCACCGGGCGGAGTTCATTAATAACATATTGCCCACACATGTGCAGTGAGCCAGCCGACCAGGGTCAAGTGAGAATCCTGGCCATAGGAACTTTCATTTTCTCTATCCGAGGGAATCTACAGGATGGAGCAGGAGTGTGTCCTCCATATTACATGCTGTGTTTGGAGAAGTGTCCTGAAAGTAAGTCCTGCTGTTTCTTACATTCCTTGCAGATTCCAGTGTGGCTGGGAATTTCAGAAAGTAGCATCCTCCGGGCAGGCTCCCAGCAGGCCATGTGACAGAGATGTTGGGATTGGGGTGGGGGTGCAGGGACAGGTCTTCAGAAGGACTTCCAGAGATGGAGTAACTAGATGGGGCTAAGCAGCTATTAAGGATCCCACTTGGAAGGAACTAAAGGGAGGAGATTGGTCTGACTGACTCAGTTAAATTACAAATATCCATGTTTTGAGGCCCTAAAACCACACAGATTGGTCTAGATGCTGAGAGATAGCTCAAAGGTCCTGTTCCTACACCAGGCATCATCCTCTCAGCATCCCTCAACATCAGCTCTGTAGACAGGTCAGTTGTGGCCCAGGCATCATTTCCAAGCTCTCACAAACTCAGCACTTAGTCTTCCATTCTGTCCGTGCCCTAGACAAACAGCTCTCTTACTAGAATTTCCTTGGTTAACACACCTGTTGCTCAGTGCCTTTGAATCTGATTTTTCTTAGGGCAACTGTAGGAGCTGGGTCAAACGGGAGGGAGCCAGGACTCCCAACTCCAGGAAGAGCTCTTGCTCTGCTTCACTTAGACTCAGTGAAAAAGAAGGGAGCTTAGAAGGTGTTAAACTCCATGAACCAAGAAGATAATCCCAGAATAAATGAAATTATGATAAAGCAAAGACAATGATAAACAATTTCGAAGCTTTGGAAAAATCAGATCCCTGTTGTTGACTTTCAAACTCTGGAGTTGCCCAGGTAAAATCTGAAGCTTATCGCTCCCCTGGACACACACACCCACACCCACACCTACACCCACCCCACACACACACACACCCCGCCCCCACCCATAAGAGAGACTGGAGAGGCAGACCACTTGGGAGGTGGCAGGCTTACTAACTAAGGGAAATTTCATACCAGGTGGTGTGTCTTAGTTGGCTGCAAGCAGGGTAGATTTCCACACCCACCTGCCTGAATCTTAAAAGTTTATGTAGAGGCCTTAATAGGGTTCAGTCACATATCCTTTCCAGATGGTTTCAACAAGGCTGCATCCTTGTAAAGGGCTCTCACTGTGGGAAAGATGGCCAGAACATACATTCCGAGGACAAAGGAATGGGTGAGGGGCCTCCCATTGATTGCACAGGTCCAGCCCTCCCTGGATGACCTCTTCCAACACCTATGATTTGCTTGAGATAATTCTTCTCACTCATTGTACAGTGCCTCACTGATTTCTACTAGGTTGATCTTCGTTTCTGGGAGCTTTTAATAGAGCTAGAGGATAGTACATATATCATCTATATTATTTTAAATATATGCATATTTTATACATATGTGTATATATAGAAATGTGTTTACATATATACATATATATATATATTCAAATACACATGCATAAAAACATATTAGAATTTCTAGATACCTGAACAAGTAAATGTTTAATGTTGAACCCCAGTCCTAATTTTGATGTTTCTTGTCATTTTGGCTATCTGAAGATTTTTTCCCTTAGTAAACTTCTCAGGTAAGGCTCATGGTTTCAATATTCTCTGAATGTTTGCTTATTGGTAACTGTGTATGTCTTCATATTTCACAAGCAAGTATATTTTAGCCATCCTCTCTTAATAAAAATTTTGGAATGATTTTTCATAAAGAATTGTAAAAATAGTACAAAGTTCTAAATATTCTTTAACTTTCTAATAAAAATCAA
The DNA here is from genome assembly GCF_030020395.1 of Manis pentadactyla. Lineage (NCBI taxonomy): Eukaryota > Metazoa > Chordata > Mammalia > Pholidota > Manidae > Manis > Manis pentadactyla. The sequence continues at coordinate 64,444,229 of NC_080027.1, forward strand.
CAAATACTGTAATGTCCTGCATCATCAAGTTATATTTGTCAAAACTAAGAAACCAACATTGGTATATTACTATGATCTAAACTCCTGACTTCATTTACATTTTACTAGTTTTACCAGGATGTCCAAGCCAAGATGCCACATGACATTTAACTCTCATTTTCCTTAGTGTCCTTGTTTTTTGATGACTTATGCAGACTGTCTTTGTTTTTGATGCCTTGACAATATGGAGGAGAACTGGCCAGGTGTTTCGTGGAATGTCCCTCAGTTGGGATTTGTATGATCTATTTTTTTTAGGATTAGATGGAGGATATGTGGTTTTTCAAGGAAGACCACAGAGGTCCCATGTCATTCTCATCACATCATGTCAAGGATAGGTGCTATCAACATGGTTTATCACTGAGGATGTTAATCTTGGTCACCAAGCTGAGACAGTGCTTGTCCAGTTTCTCCACTCTCATGTTACAGCTTTTCCTCCTACCATACTGTACTGTTTGGAAAAAGTCATCAGGTTCAGTCCCTTTCACAACATGCCTCCGTAAAGTGTGTGTTTTGAACACTTCCTTATTTTCTAACATTGCATCAACTTTTTCTTAGGTTAAAATTAAATTTTTATTAAAACATTTTATTAAATGTGAGAAGAGATTTATACATGAAGGGCCCCAACGAGTAAGATGGCGAACTTCCAGCTTCTCTTCTAGGTCCTCAGTTCCGGACGGCGCCACCTAAAGACCAATCACCTCTCTCCCCACTCCCACTCCCAGCACCTAGCCAATAGCCACCAGTCCCGTAGAAGTAACACCACAATCACCCCATGCCCCTTCCTATATAACCCAGCACATTTCCCCAATAAAGCAGAATTCTCCAGTGAATTGCTGCTGTGTGTCGCTCTTTTCCTTTCAATACACATTTCACAAATTCTTAACAAAACAATTGCCAATCCTTGTCCAACTGTAATATAAATACTGACATGGAAATTTTATTTTACAAATATATCTTTTTTTTACAAATATATATCTTTTAGCAAACATCACAAATGCAAATTTTAGGCAAAATAATGTTCAAAACTGAAACCCTACATGCAAGTGAGCTCTTGAACACCTGTATTCTTTGTCTCAGTAACAAAGTTATGGGAAAATAACACTAAACTGACTTAAGGAAATAATGAGTAAATATTCCATAAACTTATCAAATTCACTGGAAATTTTAAATTACTTTCAGAATCAGTGTTATTATAAAGTAACCATTACACTATGCACTCACATAAAAGAAATTTTAAATAAATTAACATTCAAAGAATGAAAATATTGCTGCAAAGAGGTACCCCTTGTAAGATATGCTAAAGAAATCTTTATTACACTGAAGGCTTATGGTGTAAGCCATAATCCCTGTAGGAGACAGTCTCCTCATACAGAATAATGATAATTCATTCTTTTTAGAAGTGAATAACATCTTAGTAATGTTGCTGATATGAAAAAAGATGCAGGCTCAAGACAGATGGCAACATAAAAAAGTGGCTGAAAAATAGTTTTTATTTTTCCTTCCCCAGCCCTAGATTCAGTCATTTTTCCAAGGAACAGTGACTATTTTTACTGAAAAATAATAATTAGCAACCAAACTTTGGGTACCAGGTATGCTTGTTGCTACTGTGTTGTCACTTTTAAGGGCTTTTGAATATATTAATCCTTATTTTACATGTAATTAAGTAAATATATTCAAATATTTTAAACTGCATTTAAAATATAATACATTCAATTTTATATTCAATTCTAAGTTATATGACTGAAAATAAATCCCAAAGGATGTGATTTTTTTTCTCCCAGAAAACAAAGGGAATCTGTAAACCACAGAAATTTATTCTTAATAATAAATCCACAGGCCCTCTGTATCTAATCATGATACAAAAAAAGCCCTGATGGGATATTTATTATGAACTACAAGTCTCTGATGGGTACAAAGACAGGACAAACAGAAATCCGTAATGCTTCAGAAATTACTATTTTTCCAACTAACTCCAGGAAGATAGACTCACTGAGATCTTCCAGAGGTAGCCCTTGAAGACACCAGTGGCCTTTGGCTTTATCCCTGAAATAAGCCAAGTCTTCTATATCCCTTAATGGATGTACCTAACCTGGGTGTCTTTCATTTCTGATAAATGGAAGTGGCCCTTACATTGATCCTTATATTTCTATGGTCCCCACCTAGCAGGGCATCATGTGATGACACCACTATAAAACATACTTTAATATGTTGCTGAGACAGTGTCACAACAAATGAAAGCATCTCATCTGTTATGTGTGATGAATATCATGGCTATTCATTATGCCAAAGACAACAGACTTCCACACAAATGTTCAGCCTGGTACCCTACTAAGAATGCCAAGCCAAAATGATACATTTGGATCAATTCCTCTACTGAGGATATTTTGTGGACATCTGTCATTTCAGCTTTGATACTTTCTTGTATTTTATTCTTAAGAAACTTTACTTGAATTTTACCTGGAATATGAAGCATGCCATCACTGAGGTAATGCTTAGACATGTTTACTTTCCCACCTCAGCTTTAAGATTTTTGTATCTAGACATAATATTTATTATAAATGAAGTTCACCTCAAAATGTAACCTGTCAAAGAATAGCTTATTTGTTTTTTTATTATGTATAGTAGCTAAAAAGACAGTTAGGTAATTTGAGTACTATGATAAATGTAATTCTTTTCAATAATGCTTTTCTTTTTGGATATTTTTTAAAACTCCCTAAAACATTATAATGAACTATTAAGGTTATGAACTGACCTCCCAGGAGAATATGACATCTCTTTAAACTTCTCAGGTTCTTAACACAGGAAAAATAAAGGCCCAGAAAAGTACCTTGCTCAAAATTACATGAGCAAGTAAACAGCAGAAGTTGAAGCAAAGTTTGGTTTGCTCATTACTATGCACTGTACTGAGCACTTCGCATGAATTATCTCATTAAATCCACTCAATAACCATATGAGATGCATATTATTACAAACTCCGTAAGGATGGGGAAAACCAAAGCCTACCCAAGGTTACACAGCCTACACATGGACAAACCAGCATTAGAAATCAGGTCTAATTCCAAATTCCACCCATTAATCAGACAAATCCAACGTAACACAGGCCCTACTTTCTTCATTAAGGAGCTCACTCCCCAGCTCTGCCTCTATTCCACTTCCTCACCTGGAACAATGGGAAGACAAGTAGAATATTCATGGAAGAATATGGCTGCTGAACTCAGTACTTATTTTTGATGCCCAGTGTTTTACATAGTATTGGATGAAACCAGGGTAGAATAGAAAGTAGCCTGAAGGTGTGGAGAATGTCCCTGAAAGTCACAGAGGTCCCCTCAGCCTCACGGAGAGAAGCAGTTTGTATAGAGTATGCATGTCCTTATATAGCCATTTTTCCTTGACAGGAGGAGGCAGATGACCATGAGCAGCAGCATCACTGGTTTATTCATGAAGGGGGCATGTCAGCAGCCTGTGTGCTTCATAGTTTCTATAAATCTGTATATTCACAGAGACAGTTTCTATTCTTATTACTAAAGTTATTAATTTATTGTAATTATTTATGACTATTATTAGTAAAGACTCTATTCAAAGCATCTCAGAATCCAAGTAGCACATTCCTGTCTTTCAATTTCAGTAACATAGCTGTTATTGTAGTTTTGGGAGATGCTGTAATTTTTTGTTCCGTATTAACTGACCAGGGGAGCAGGTAGTGCAGGAATTAGCACCACCCTGGAATATGCTTCTGGCCAATGTCAGCAGCACAGGCTTTGGGAACAGTGCCCTGAGATCTAGCCCTCAGTCACCCTCTAATGATTAGAGGTTCCTATGGTCTCTAGATATCCAAGCATAAACCACATAGCACACCTTCATCCCAGTGGGGTCTTGCAATGATTTCTAAATTAAATTTATGCTAAGCAAATTCTGAGTTGTATGTGGAATCTCTTTTACTTCACTATAATTTTCACCATTTCCTGTAAGTCAATGAAATATTTCACAGAATTATGGAAAACAATGTTGCAATTAAAGAGATTTAACCCATGTTAATATTTTCAATTATTTGTCTCAGAGTACACTACTTTATAAAAAACAGATTATGAATAGTTTCATTCCTTTAAATCCTCTGTGCTTTCTTCATACATGTTACCAAAGATACTGGAGTAAGTATAAACATCCCTATGCTCTTTATTTGGAAGGGTGAATGACAAACACAGTATGATTTTGTATATTTCCAGGGATGTCTATATATTTATAATTATAATATCTTTATATTGTAAATATCTCTTCTAGCTCTTTTCTTAATGGGAAACCAGGTGCTTTGACTGGGTAACACTGTACCAGAATTGTGCATATAATGGAAGAATATGTGATGTGCTCAACTCAGTGCAAGTTCTCACAGCAGAAAACTATTGTTTTCCATGACTTTGACATTCCATGACATTATAAGAGGCAAAAAACAATAGTGGCCCTGCCCAAACTTATCTCTCAGGATGCTGTCTATGTTAGTTTTCTGTTGATGGACGGAGAATTACCATAAAACTTAGTGACATGAAATGACACACTTGTATTAGCTTACGATATCCGTGAGTCACAAATCAAGGCGTGCCTCACCTGGAACCTTTGTAACCACCTACCCAGGCTTTAATCAAGGTGGTAGTCAGGCTTCCTAACAAGACCTGATAAAGGAAAAATCTACTTCCAGTTTTATTCATGTCGTTTGCAAAATTCATTTCCTTGTGGTTGTATGACTGAAACCTTCAGTTCATCAGTCCCCAGCTGCCCAGTTTGTTCTCATATGGCCCTGTCCATAGCACTTTACATCATGATTGTCTCTTCAAGGCCATGTTTAACCTAGGAAAGCTCTAGAATGATAGAATATTTGAACACTAACTAGTCAATGATGTCCAGAAATTTACTTCATGCAATTAATGTTTTCCTCATAACATCTGAATAAGAAATACCACAATTTATTTTTATTTATTTATTTTTTGTTATCATTAATCTACAATTACATGAAGAACATTAGGTTTACTAAGGTCCCCCCCACAAACCCCATTACAGTCACTGTCCATCAGGTTAGTAAGATGTTGTAAAATCACTACTTGTCTTCTCTGTGTTGCACAGCCCTCCCCATGTGCCCGCCCAACACTATACATGCTAATCGTAATGCTCCCTTTCTTTTTCCCCGCCCTTATCCCTCCCTTCCCTCCCATTCTCCCCAGTCCCTTTCCCTTTGGTAACTGGTTACTGTTAGTCCATTCTTGGTTTCTGTGATTTGGCTGCTGTTTTGTTTCTTCAGTTTTTCTTTGTTCTTATACTCCACATATGAGTGAAATCACTGCTGGTGGGAATATAAATTAGTTTAACCACTATGGAAAGCAGTATAGAGGTTCCTCAAAAAGCTCAAAATAGAAATACCACTTGCCCAAGGAATTCCACTTTTAGGAATTTACCCTAAGAATGCAGCAGCCCAGTTTGAAAAAGACAGATGCACCCCTATGTTTATCGCAGCACTATTTACAATAGCCAAGAAATGGAAGCAACCTAAGTGTCCATCAGTAGATGAATGGATAAAGAAGATGTGGTACATATACACAATGAAATATTACTCAGCCATAACAAGAAAACAAATCCTACCATTTGCAAGAACATGGATGGAGCTGGAGGGTATTATGCTCAGTGAAATAAGCCAGGTGGAGAAATACAAGTTATTTTTTAAATTCAAGTTAGACTGAACTTGTTTCAAAGACTCATGATGAGAGTGAAAACAGTTGAAAATACTTGCAGTTGAAGTAAGAAACAATACGAATTGAGAAGTGCTGGCCTGTAAGAGTTGGTTTCCTCTCTGTGAGCATAAAACAGGCATTTTATTTTAATGAAATCTTAAGTATTTTAATCTTATATGTGGAAAGTCTACTAGAAGGGTAATATACTTTGTTAATCAAGAGAGTCTCAAATTTTCTCAAAATCAAATAAACAGAAAAGTTTTTTTTTCAGAATCATGTATGTTATTTCCAGTCTCTTAGAAAATACAGATATCTTAATCCTTCTGCATATGTATTTTAAAGGAAATACAATCCCATAAAATTTAATTAATACTTTCTATGCTTTAGTGAAGCCCAAGGGCAAAAACTGCTGTTAATGACAAAGTACTATCATAATTATCCTGAAAACCACAGATTTTAATTTTCTTCACAATAGTTGGGTGTTCCACATTAAAGGTATGAGACCACATAGAATACGAGATGCTAGTTTATTAGACACATAGAGACAACTCACAGATAATGGATCACCTAACTCAGAACTCAGCTGCTAGTAATATATATGGGAAATCTCAAAAATCATCAATTTTTCTTTTATTCTGACTATCAATACGATGGCATTTGATTCATCTATAACATGGCTACTTTGGTTCTTAATTGGTTATATGAATAGATGGATGAAGAACTGCAATTCTGGTCATTTATAATCACAATACCTCTATCCCTCAAAAAAAACACAAACACAAATAGATCTTAGAATTGTACACATCTTTGAAAACTGAAATTTGCCTCCATCATTCTAAATATTTACATAAGGACAAAGTTTTATACCTTCATGCACTTTAGTTTATTCATCTTTATATTTCAATAAATATTGATTAAATGACTATTAGGTACAAGGCCAGAAGTTAGATAATAAAAGGCACTGAATATTTGATAGAGGCTGTTCCTGCTTATAGATGAGCAAGGAGAGGCAATTAATTACACAATGAAATAGTAATGCGTAACCAATGATACTTAAACCAATTTGTAGCACATTTTTATTTGTATGTTATTATAACATTGACAAGGCTTTATATATAAAAGACGTAGCAGGACAACTCAAGTCATTCCCCCCTGATCCTAATTTAGACAACGTGAGCATGTTAGCTTGTCACAGTGGCATCACATAGTGTGGGTTCTAACTCTGGTTTTACCACATCCCAGTGTTGCTGAGCAAGACCAGGGTTCTCTATGCTTCGGTTTTCTGATTTATAAAATAAAATAGGAAAAAATAACAGAATGTACCACTTGATGTCATTGTACTAACTGAGTTTCCACAAAAAGTACTTAGAACAGTATCTAGCACTTTGCAACTGTATGAGGAATGTTAGTCATAATTATTATTCTTAGTAGTAACACCAGAGATTTCACTGGGTTTCTCTTTTTCAGGATATGTTGCTTTAAAGCAGTTAATTACACAGCATTTATAAGGCACTTGTAAAAAAAAACACAAGTAAATAAACAAATAAATAAATAAGGAAAGCCAGGCAAAACTCATTGCATTTTAAACTCACAAGTGGTGTTTCATAAATACTAAAAGAAACGAATCCATACTGTACACCTAAACCTTGCAAATAATCTGCCTCAGTCAAGATGTCACAATAATATGTCCTAGAAAATTATAGTTGGTGATTGAGAAGGAACATTCTTTATGGAGGGAAAAACATTTTAACTGATTTGTTTACAAGTGAATGTCTTCTAGAAATTTAATTCACTGTTTTGGATATCCAAGCTGAGTATTCAAAATGAATTAAGGGCTGAGACATGAAAATTATGGTCCTTCACTAACAGTTAGGTGTTAACAGAGAATGGGATATGTGGGACTGAATGCTAAAAGGGAAGGCTGGGGCCAGACAGCAAGAGCCATATTTTGTTTTAATTCTGTCGTTGCTGGGTATTTAACCATCTTCTCAATTTTAAATTATAGGATTTAGATCAGTGATTATGGTGTTCAAGAAAGGAGGCAGCTGGCAATATGTAGGGAGAGACTGGGTTGAGGCAAGAGATCAGAAACAGAGTGACTGGGGGCCTATGGCAAGAGACAAAATAACTGATGAATAGGGCTGATCAGTGCTGGGCAATCGGAATGCAAAGGCCAGGATAAATACAAAAGAAGCCTATTGTAATCATAAATTATCAAAACAACTTTCCTCTGAGATGAGAAGAAAATCCTTTGAATTTCTATTTAAAAGATAAAAAAATAACAAATATGCATTGCTAAATTAAGATCACTTTCTTTCTCCTTAAATTCAGTTGGGTTTCAATTCTTTCAGGAACTTCTGAATTCATTTGGGAAAAACACTTTATCAATTCCAGAGCTATAAAGAAAAAATATTGAGTGGTGGTTTTTCATCCAAGCTGAAAGACACCTTTTGAAGTAGAGATGAAGTGAACACTGTTATTTTAGATTTACTGGGTTCATTATTTATTCATTCAAATGTCATCTCCCTGCTTCATGGTTCTTAAAGGCTGTCCTGGTAGTCTGGAATCAAGAGAAAGATTGCCTCCCAAGTTGTTACTTCAGTGTCAGAAGCCACCCTTTATAAAGGAAACCCTACCTGACATTTTTGGAGTTTTATTGCCCAACAAAGCACAGGATGTTGCTTAGAGACTCTGATCCGTTAGTGCTGAGCATTATTTTTTATTATGTGTGGTGAACGATATACAAGTAGCATGCAGTGATTTTCCATCACAATTCTGCACATACGTGAAGCCCAGTGTGAAATCTAGCCTGTGCTTCTGAAAGATTTACATGATTGAATTCTGTATTTTGGAATAAGAAAATGTTGAGATTGAGGGGCAGGGGGAATATAATTATCCTTTTTTTTTTCCCAATGTCTACTTCTTTGCTCTTGGTTTACTATGAAGCTAAGGTAAGAAGAAAATCTATGTTCTCAAAACTCTAATTGAAGACCACAGATAATTGGGGGAGGACCATATATGGACATCACCAGATAGAAAACATACAACATTTTTATCATAGTCATATTTGAAAGTGTTAGGGAACTAAAGGCTGCATGCCATTAATTGCAATTACCACCAAACAAATTAAGCTAATAATATTACATACATTCTCTATATGGGATGACTTATCTCTTCAGTAAAGTCTCCATTGAGTCTTTTCCATAAAATAAAAAAAATGAGCCCCAAAGTGATAAAACTTATTTTCAAAAAATTCAATCTCAAGACAAACACATCTTCTTTAAAACAGTATAGCAAATTCCAGACATTACAAGATGAATCATCCAGTGCTCCATAATGAAGTGCATTATTGCATAATTAGGCAATATTATACATGTTAAATAACTTGAAATTACCCATCTGTGTCAAAAAAAAGGTCACAAAAATACATTCACCATAGTCTTAAAAGAAAAACATTAAGCCAACCAATGAAGCTATCCAATCATTGCAGTAGGGAATACCAAGGTTTAAGGTGGCACTGAACCCCTAGGCTCTCCATTCAACACATGGCACACCACCCTAAAGAGAGTGGAAAATAACTCAGAGAAAGGAGCATTTTCCCTGTTCTCTTCTAAAATTAATTTTCCAACTCTCTCCTGATACTGTTCAAAGCCAGTACATAAAATCCTTCACACTTTCACTATAGAGTCTCCTGTCTTTGAAAAACACACAAAGAAATTTTTTAAAAATCCCTTTCTATCTTTGAAAAACACACAAAGAAAATTTTTTAAAAATTGTCTGTTTTAAAATTTCATATTTCTGACGTCTGCTTGTGAACCAGAAAGCCTAGAATCAGGACAAAGGAAGAAAAAGCAGGGGAGGGAATTCATATTAGTCCCACAAAGCATTAATCAGTAGCTTATTAAAATGACGCAGTAAAAATTGATGTTAAACTAGCCTATTTTATTATATACACATTGTTTTCAATTCTGGGCAAAGAATTTGTCCTTAGGTTGGTTTATCTTATTCTATTTATTGGCCATTTGTGGTCTTTTGGATTTAGCCTATGATCTCCATCCTTATTCTATGTCTTCATTACACAGAATTACATGTATATTTGAAAGCTTGTAAAAACCTTTTACCTCTCCAAGGTATTTACTTTACAAATGAGGAAAATGAGCTTCAGAAAGAGCAAATAATATTTCTGTAGTACAAGAAATGTTAAATAATAGACTTGGGGCAGATATCCATGTTTTGTGAATTATCCCAGATTCATTCTACAGCAATACAGTCCTTGGGTAGGTGTATAACTAACTTTATAAGAAAATGCCAAGCAGTTCTCCAATTTGGTTTTATCATTTCACCTAACAGTTTACTATCAAACCTCCGGTTTTGTTCTAATAATTTTTTTTGTTCTATTTGTTCTATTAATATTTGACATTCATTTTTTTTAGATACTCTGTTAGTTGTAAAATGTTATACAGTTGTCATTGTAACTGGCATCTCCCTGATGACTGTTTTATGTTAAGCACCTTTTGTTATGTACTTATGTGCTATTGTCATATCTTCATGCATGAAATATTATTCAAGTCTTTCCCCTGTATTTCTTTTTTTTTTCCTTTGGTGAATTACCTTTCCATTACTGATTTGTAAGAATTCTTTCAGATTTTTAATATAAGTCCATTGACAGAAATATGCTGTGCAAATAATTTTTGCCTTTTGGGTGCTTATGTATTCATTTTCTTAACTGTATTTTTGGCTAGAAGAGAATGATTAGGGAGATTTCTCTAAACTTTCTGATAGCTGACATCTCAAAGGGCCTCTGATGGAATTCTCAGAGTGCCTCTGCTCTCATCCCTGCCTTTGGAGGGTGGCTACATTTACATTTGTGGGAGGCCCTGACCACTTCAGCGTTCTGATTTTTTTTAATTATGCTTCTTTTTTTTTTTCTAAGATTTTCTGCCTTGTTTTGATTACAAGGGTGAGAATGGAAATCCCTAGTGAGTTTCTATATCCTAACCAGAAGGGAAAATCTATTTCATCCAATTTTAAAGTATCTCTGACAACGTTAGGAAATACAAACAATCATTCTTTTCTGTCAGCAACACAACTGAGCAGGCAAGAGAGCTGAGCTGTTAGATGTTGTAAAAGATAAAAAAACAAGGAGTGAAAATGAAAGTAACGGTGAAGTCTTTCATCACGTACTGTGAGAGTATAAGCAAAAATCTAACCCAGAGAAAGTGCCGACTTCCCCTGTCACTTTCCCCCATGGAACAGTGCATCAGTCAAGGCTCAGTGGATCAGCACAAATGGGAGGCTCATTCCTCTGCCAAGAGAGCCTGAATAAGGGGCTCAGGAGTTTCATGGGCTCCAGGGGCCAAAGGAGAAGGCAAAGGGAGTGGCTAGGAGTGGAGGACTACTGGGTACTATGTCAGAGGGAGAATGGTGTCTCCAGAGTTTTCTTCTTCTCGCTTCACCCCCATGACCCAACAAGGAGGCCTTGGCAGAGATATCTGCAGAGGACCTCATCAGCTGGTCCCCGGATGAAGGTGCCTGGGCTAGAAATATAAATATGCAAAAGAGCTCGACCAGTCAGAAGACCCTGAGTCCTTGACACAGCTCCCCTTCGAAGGGGAGCACTAGCTATGCACCAAGACTAGTGTGGGAGGGCAGCTTCCACCTATGATGCCCCCCAGGTAAGGCTTTGTAATTTGCCTATATTCGGCTTGAAAAGTCACTCATAGGTTTTTGGCCAGAAGCCGTACTCCTCATTGCCTGTCTTTTCAGATAGGAACACCAAATTTGTAATATTATGGTGTTCAAGGCTATAGTTAGTGTACAGGCCATTTTATATATAATACTTTATTGCGGTATCATTTAAACATTCATGATCTGGAATAACCTGTGTTTGAATCATAGCTTTGGCAGGTGATGTTGGAAAACCCAGTTTCCTCATCTATAATATTCAGCTAAGGACAGAACCCATTTCATACAGTTATTGTGACAATGCTTGTAAAGTTCTAGGACCAGTGCCTGCCCTTCTGTAAGAGCTTGATTAATGTTAGCTTTTCTTGTTTTGCTTTCTTCTAACCTGCTTTTATCCCATTAATGCCTAAGGCATTTGTAACATTCTGATAGGAATCAATCATCAACTACAATTTGCAAGCTTTTTTTGAAAGTGACTGCTATGTAAGATGAGGAACCTTTGATCCAAATAGTCTGCAAAAAATTATGAAGGTGTGAGACATCTGCATGCTCTCTATTCTCTGTGCTCCAATCCAGCTCTCTTCTCAAAGCTGGCAGACCTCATAGAGTTTTTGTAACTAACACGGCTTTCTTTGTCTTTATCTTGAAGGAAAAAAGGCAGGCACTAAGAATACTGAAATCAAGGCATGGGTGTTAGATACAGTCTTGGTTAACAAGTCTAATTTATTAGCTATATTACTGTCAGCAAGTTACCTAAACTATTAAATTCCTCACCTCTGTATAGCAGGGAAAATACAACTTATTTCGGGCATAGGGACATATATATTCAAAATTTAGTGTGATTCTTAGTACTTTCATAAGTTATTCAGCAAGTAGTAGCTGTTCATTTACTGTAACACTAACATACTATAGTCCCATATATTGTTAATGCTTACTGCTTTTATCTGAATGTTGACTCTGAATACTTGGTTATCAACATCTTATCATCTGCTGCAATGAAACAAAGTTCCAATTCTATAATAAAATTTTCTAATGTGTATTTTTTTCTGAATGTAAATTTATATAATAATCATACTACTCTTGTGAGGCATATTAGACCTCATAGGCTCTCTGAAACCAAAGAAATTAATATGTAAAATTTTTGACATAAGGAAACCTGACTTAATTAATTATCAATCTCTCCACAATGTCTTAAGTGTTTTAGTCTTCTTTTGATGGCAAATAAATAACCAAATGGTTTCTCTTAAGAGCTGGGGGAGTCTTGGGTAACTTAAAACTGAACTTTTACTTGTTAAAACCGTGTTTTTTAGGTACTGCTGTTAATCTGAGGGGTCTACTCTGGGCTCCTGACAGTTTATTTTAGTGGTCAAGTTATGAGCATCAAATGCAAATAATTATGTACAATGGAATATAATTTTTTTCAGTGAATTTCAGTATCACTCTTAGATTTTTCCTACTTCAGAAAAGCCAATGACCCTGAGCCTGGATACTTGAGGATAGTTGTGATCTAGATTGAGTCTTCTTGTATATGGCCAATGTTGTTTTCTGCTTTTGTGTTGAAAATTTTTGTCTTTTTTAGGTCTCTTATAACTAAGTACTGTGCAGTGCTTCTGCTGAGTTATTATTCTTAGCTTGTTTTGAAAACCTATTCTCTTCGAAATGCTGTGCACCATCTTTGCACAGAGTCAGCAGTCTGTTTGTTTTTGTGTTCTTTTTGCCAGCTGTTATCTAAAATACTAGAGTTCCCTCAGCAAAAGTAATGGAAACATGGCTTTTTAAACCCTTTTTGGGGGAATGAGTAATGTCTTAAGTGCAATTTATAAAGAATCCATTATTGAAAAGAAAATAGGAACTACATGGCAAATATTTAACAATATATGAAAAAGCCCACCTCACAGAAGCTATTGCTGAGAAGTAACTCAGGCATAAGTTGCTGATCATACCTATAGTTATGAGTCACCTTTTTTTTTTTTTGGCAACCCATAAGCCATTCTCTTTTGTCAAGCAGTAGTCAACCAATTGTCCTATGTGGTGCAACCCTTCCTCTAGGTGTCCCTGGTTCAGTGGGACTCCACCCACATGTGGGGGTGAGCACAGCAAAGGGGAAATGATTTGACCCATTCCTGGATTACCATCACAGTCCCAGACCTCCAATCACGTGAGTTGTTCTACATATGGCCCCTGACTCAGTAAGAGACAGTCAAAGAGAACTGCTAGATGTGGCAGAGGTCATCATGAAGAGAGGTTTTATTTTCCTGTCTAACTGTTGGCAGTAAGGAGGAAATGAGCTGAAGATGTCGGGGGTCACTTTTATGACGCCTGAAAGTAAAGACAACATGGTGCCCAGGTGGAGGAATGCCATTGTTTTGTCCCCTGGATCACGCTGTAATGGTACTCTTCACATGTATTTAAAAATATTTACTTTTTAATACAATCAACTTTCAATTGGGTCTTCTGCTACCATCAAACCAATTACTTCTAAATAACAGCTGGTTAATTAATCCATTCTCATTTTATGTACATTGTTCTTGTTTATATTTAGTTGACACTTTCTACTTTTACTGTGTCTCTCATGTCCGAATGTTACTCTTTAATGTATTAGGAGGAAGAGAAAATCTTTTTGGTAATTCCAAGAATATCATTCTCTACAGTATAGAGTAATGATGTATTGTATTTTACTTGTATGAAGTTATGAAAGTATCATTCCAATCTACTAGAAAGTAGACTTAACATCTAATGATTGCTACTCATCCAACAGGTTATTAATAATATCACATTTGTACCTAGTAAATTAGGTGCCATGCTCCAAAAGAAACTGATTTTCCCTAATTGTTCCACTGTATCCATCCTATTATAATCCTCATTATCCCTTGTAAGCATCTTTTTCTAAGATAATATTTTCTAAATTTTATTCACTCACAGAGAACAGTCATAATGCTATCTGCATTACCATCTGTGCTGCTATTTTTAAAAGTATTTTTTTCTGTCAATAGTCTCAAATTTTTAATTTATCTGATCATATTTCCTTAATATACATTGAGATATATAACTTAAACATTTAAATTAATCTATGTATCAAGAGAAACCAATTTTTATTATACAGAGTCATAGGTGTGGACCTTTGACACAATTTCAAATTAGAAATGACAGTTTTTATTAAAAAAATTAAGGTTCAATTTTGATGTCCAGTGTCCCACATCAGCAGTATAAGTTGCTGTATCTATATCCTATATAAAGGTCAGCTAATTAATTTTTAAGAGGAAGTATGTAATAGTTTTCCAGTTTTATAAGACAGTCTTCAACAGTACTAGACATACAATAGATATTGAATAAATGATGATGGATTGTTTTTATCACCTTGCTAAATTATAGACACTTTCTTCAGAATGCCTTTTAAGAAACATATTTAATTTTCCAGGCAGGTGATAATGATCCATAATAGATAAAAACATATTTTCTAAAATGAATTATCCTAAAACCTGTTCCTTTTATCTTCATTCTATTGTATTACAGGTAGCATGAAAAGAGATTGGCATAGTAAGGGATTATCTGGAGCATTGTCTCTGACAGTTAATTTCAAATTGCAGCCTCTATAGGAGTTACCAAAGCCACAGCAATTTCAGTACATTGATGTGATTTTAGTGTCCATCTTGCCTGATTGTTTTTAAGAAATAAAACATTGTCCATGAGAAATGACTCTAAAGCTTACTTATGCTGCACAGTTCTCTCAGGATGCATGGGAACCTGTGGCTCAGCTACGTAGTTCCTAAACTGAGACACCTAAAGTTCCAAAGTTTGAGAGTAAATGAAAATTATTTAGCTTGATTCTCAGTAGCTGAAGCCTCACACTCAAGAGCAATTAATTCTTTTTGTGGATGTTGCCAGATATTATGCACCAAAGGGAAAGATCACTGTGCTATGTGTATTTTGTTAGTTCTAGATTCATTGTCCACACTCTCCATCTTCCTCTGCATTCCACGAGTGTCCTAGAAGTGTTATTTTTATGGCTCCTCTGTTCTCTGATTTCTGTTAGATTTTTATTGATAATAAGTTCTGGAAAGAGACTGGAAAATGGGAAAGAAAAGAGAGTGTCTTTCCTTCCTGGGATCTAGACTGGCAACAAATGATTTCCCCTACTAAATGACCTATCTCTTGACAGGTGATTCTTATGTACAGTTAGGTTGCCCCTAGCTTCTGCTAACAACTCTCACCTCTTGCCCCATTAAAAGTGAAGGTAGTAGTTCTTGGCTCTGGTGCTAATCTCAGAGGGCTTCGACCCTTGTTGGTTTGCTTTAGCTCTGTCCATTTTCATAGTAGTTTTTTTTTATTAAACTCTATTTGATAACCCCATTTGAGCCTGCACTTATTTTCATGCTGGCACCCTGATACGTTGATATCAGGAGTGGACAAAAGAAACAATGGGGTCCCAGTATTACAGTGCTTGCAATGGCATCATGGTTATTTACAGTGATAGTTGTATGGAAAACAGTACACATGGAGGGCAAGATGTGGAATTAGAGTATCTTTGACAACTTAGTATGTCAATGAAGAATAAAGAAGAATTGTGGCTCAGGGCTTTTGACAAAACCAGAGGCTACACAGAGACATGGACAAAGTGACTGTTTTAACGTCCAAGTCCGCATGGAAGAGCAAAGACTATTTACCAGTTTTAAAGATTGTGAACCAATTTCTGGGTCTGAGTAAAGGGTTGCAAACTCGCCAAATCAAGTGTTTATAATCTGTCCAAGTTGCTTATAGTGTAGAGGAATGACTGGGATTCTGAGATATAGGATGGGAACATTTGATCTGACACAGTCAAGGGAAAAGGCTTAGCACATCTAAATCCCACTGAACTTCCTTGCTGAAGAGAGCATACTCCTGGCTCTCCTCATTACTTCTAAGCCCATACTGAGCGCTAGTTGCCAAAAGAACTGGCACAGAAAATCAAGGCCTGGTGCAAGTGGAATTAGTTTTTAAAACAAGAATTTCAAGATCTTGCCAATTTAAATCAGAAAGATCATGAGCACATGCATGTTTCTTATTTTTTTCATTTGTTCACATGGATATGTGTGAGATTTATAATATTGGCTTGAGCATTATGGGTTGCACTAGCTTTCTGATCTCAATCCCATCACCAGGAAAAAGATTTGATAGAACCATGGAATGGCCTTTTGAAAACAGAGTAACAGCTAGGAGAAAACACCCTGCAAACATGTGGTTCTGATTTAAAGGACGTAGTACATGCTCTGGACAATTGGAGATGAAATATCCCTTGTAGCTACATTTTATATATCCAGGAATTAAAATGTAGAAATGAAAATTGGCTCTTAGTACTATTTCACCTAATAATTCCATTGAGAAATTTTTGCTTCCTGTCCCTTTACCCTTTGGCTCTGTAAGTTTAGAAGTCTTGCATCCAAACACAAGAATGCCTCAATATGGGACAGCCATAGAACATTGTTACCTTCATGTGAGGCAGAGAAGGGGCAGAGAGGGGCAGAGAAGAGTCACTGTATTGGCCCTGGTGCTTGAAACTGATTATGCAAAAGAAAATGGTTTGTAGGAGCAAAGGCTTTACCTGAAACCCACTGAATACATTTGAGGAACTGCTTCAAACTTTCTTGCCAATAGTGTTAGTTAATGGAAATCTGTGTTACACAAATAAACATGGCCACCAAGGACTCATTTTAAGAACGAATAAAGGTTTACCATGTCTTTTTTTTTTTCTCTCTCTCTAAACCCTGTTCAAACTTCTGTAAACCTTCCATTCATTACATTCCTGTTTGGGGCATGCCATCTCTTTCTTTTAAAAACCAGGAATTACATAATGATCAAGGTAAGAATTACTGAAAACTAAGAGACATCAAAGAATTGTGATATCCAATAATTCTTTCACCCTTTTAAACAAAAATAAGATTACTTCCTCTCCTGACTCAAACTATTCAAAAGTCCCTACAAGGCCAAGTATGATTTGGCTGCTGCCTCTTTCTCTGACCTTAATTCCTGTCATTCCTCCCCTTCTTCACTCTGGTCCCACTGCTGTGGTCTTGAAGTTCTTTACACATGCCAAGATCATGTCTACCAAGGGCCTCGACCTAGAACACCTGCACTTGGGGCTTCTCATAATTTCCTACACTGCATCTCTTAGATGATGCTCCAACTTCACATATCAGAAAAGCTTTTCATAGCTAACCTATCCAACTGTGAGTGCCTCCCTCATCATGATCTACCTCCTCTTCAAGTTTGACTTACACCAAAGCAATTCATCATTCTGAAAGTTATGCTAGTTATCTGTTGGCTTTATTGGTGCACCCTCCTCAGAAAAAAATTAAACTTTGAGAAATCAAGACCTTTGTTTGCCCTACTAACGTGTATATCCTGAACCTCTAGGACCGTTCCAGACAATTCATAGACACTAGGTATTTTCACTAAGAATACTTCACTGTCTCTAAAGTTTCATAAGACTTTCCTTATCTCTGTGTAGCTTGGCCCAGGGCATTAATTCTATGAACTTATTCCTTCATCTATAAAAATGTAAAAAATTAATATCTACCCTGGCTATCTGTGATGACGCATGTGAAAGTGAATGGGTATTATAAATTCTGATTTATAATTCTCAACTCCTCTCTCTCCATTCCTAGTCCCTGAGCCTTGATTAAATCATAATATGCATCACTTCAGGCATGTTTTCTAATCCACACTTTTTTGATGAGTACTTGGACTGTGTTCAATATGATTGCTGAATTATGTCTAATATTTATGCTATATAGAAATGCAAATATTTTATTTAAATTGAAGTTGAAAGTTGCTGTAAAATAATCTCTGCTTTCTTCAGGTTGTTTTATTTCTTTACTACTATGTTTTATCTGATGTGTAGTTGCAGAATTTTTTAGGTATCTGTATTCTATAGCTAACAGTGAATGGTTCAGCTCTATTGTTCTTAGACAGTGTTATAGTCATTGATTACTGAGGAATACAAGTTAAGCCACTGTAGATTTCCATACCTACTGAGAGGAATTACAACTGTTAACTTAGGTACCTGCCACAATTGATGGCATTTATATCTGCATAAATAGAATTAATTAAGAAGAGTGTTAAAGGAAACACTAAGCTAAGCTTATATTTGTAATCATTTAAAACCAATATATTAAAGTTATATTATACTCTGGCCTACTAATTAGTGTAGACCACTACATAAATGAGGAAAACAGGGGTCTGTGGGTTAGACAAAATTAAAATTTATCAAATGCCTATTACATATGTGCTGATGTGCAATGTAACATATATAATCACCTCTGAATCTCCATAAAAGTCCAATGAGTTACATATTACTTTCCACAGTGGAAGACTAAAAACTGTACTAAATCTCAAGGGGCAAATCTATAGTAAGAAGAGGGTCTCTCTGCATTCAGAAACCAAATATAACATCTTCTATGCTGACTTTCAGCGTACACATTTGTTTTCACTTTACACAAAGATGCTAGTGATTAGTCCACTTGCCCTTGGAAGCAGAGCCTTACGAATCCTTTCTGGCATCTCTGCCTTCATTCTCACTGTGAAATCCCCCAGGAATACAGAGATGGCTGGCTACCTTTGCTGCATCTATTAAGGTACCAATGTACCCTTCCTTTACTAACCTTCTTCTTCAGCTATTCAACAAAGTATATAATCAATTTGGGCTGCACTGTCACTCTCCTATGAAATCAGCAATGTGTATCACATCACAACACTGGCTAACAGAAAAGGTCTTCATTAAATGTCTATTATTCAGCAGTTAATGCTTTCTATTTTATGAGCATAAACTGGCAGTGCTTGCATTGTTATACTACTTTTACAGTTTTCCTCTTCTCAATGTAAAGAACAATTTTATGCGTACCTTATTAGTAAATAATCATTTTATGTAATATTTGCATGGTCCTTTATGATTCATAAAGCATTCTTACCAAATTATCTCATGTTATTTCTGCATTTTACTGTTTACATGTAGAAAATACATATTGAGAAATTACAGTGGCTCTACCCTTAAGGTTCTCAGACTAGTTAAGGCAAACAGAAAAGTAAGAAAAAGACATTGAATTATTTTGTAATTTGAGCTGTTAACAATGATTCCCACAGCAGCCCAGAGGAGCCTGGAGTGGGAGAATTCAGTGATGTATTTCTGAAGGATAGTTTACCTGTAGAGAACCTTGAAATGTGACCGGGAATTACATTAGGAAAGGACGCAAAAAAAACACTTCCAGCGGACCTACGTCCACACAGAAAGTTTTAGAAATTTGAATCAGGATACTGTGAGATGTTAGAGGACAGATCTGGAACCAGATGTTCTGGATTATGGAACAGCTTTTGCTCCTTACTAGTTAGATACATGGGTTTGGGCAAGTTATCTGCTTCTCTGTGCCTTCATTTTCTAATCTGTAAAGTGTGGTATGAACCTCATAAGATTGTTATAAGGTTTAAAAGAACTAACACATGTAAAACACATGGAAGACTTCTTGGCACAAAGTCAGCACTAAATAAAGATCAGCTGTTAGTTATGATGACTGGACTACAGACTGTGTTAAGGTATTAAGTAGAGAGAGAGGTGAGATTCTCAGCAAGGTAGACATTGTCTCCATTTTAAACATGCAGAAACTAAAGCTCACAGTCGTAAGTAGATGTATGCAATTCATTTTTTTTTTTGGTACACCTTACTGCTATACACATTATTTCAAGTTACTACTTTTTCTGAAACGTAAGTACAAAAAGACATCCTTTTAACATGATTTCCTAAGTAGAAACTGCCTGCTAAACAGCACTTAGCTGCACAAAGTCCTGTGTGGTAAATGCTGTATTTGCAGTCTCCCTGAAATCTGCATGGCAGTGAATACAAATGCACTTCAGTCTCAACCCTGGTAACTTCCTCTAGCAAACATAGGCCTCTGCAGTCAGGATATAAAATCATTAAGATGATGCAAACATCCCAGAATTTGGCGCCCTCATAATGGGAACCAAAATGAATCTCTCCAATGGCAAGTCTCAGCTTCCAGAGTGTCTTGCCAATGGATTTCATCCCCAAGCAAGTTCACTATGGATTCAGTGTGGCCAAAGAAATGACAGTAGAACATTCTTGGGGTAAAAGGGTTTATTACTAGCTTGTTCTCCTGGTCATAGGTCGAGCACTAGCATCTCTGCCTCCACCGTGAGCACTGGGCCAAGCTCTCTATAAAGCACAATATCAGCTTACTGCCTAAAGGTGTGGAAGCGGTAGCCTAGCAACAGGCCAGTTACATCATCAAGTGGTTTAAGTTCAGTGAGGATCTTGGTCACAGGAACCCCAACTTCCCCACACTCCACCCCTCCAGGATTCTCCCCTTACAATCAACATGGTCTCAATCTTTCACAATGGTCCCTGTGCAAGAAATCTGGAGCACTCTAACTAGATTCCACAACAGTAACAGAGGATAACAACTTAGAGATAATAACAAAAATTAAGATACAACAAGATTTTGATACAGGTAACAAAAATTACAATGATATTCAAGACAGAGGAGGTTCCCAATCCCCAAAGACCTTAAGGCGATAAGACACATGATTTAAAGACACCAACATAGGCAAATCTTGTCCACCAGGTAGGATGCATGCAAGAGAGCGGCCCTGTGATAGGACTGTAGCAGGAAGGGGGTCCCTTCCAGGTCTAGTATACCATACTTTTACTCCTTTCCCCATTGGGATTACTGAAGGGCCTATATATAGTGCTACTGGAGGTACATGCACTGGCCATAGTGATGAAACAAAACTCCCTGGTCAAATGTTCCTACCTTCTAGTGATCTTTGGGGGCCACTCTGCTGTTATTCCAGGAATACACAGGAGGCCAGCTTCCAGGACTTGTCCCCAAGGTGCCAGAAAAGCCAGTCATCATTATTAGTCCATATGTCAAAAGGTCCAACTCAATGGAGTCCCTGGGGTTCAGTGCAGTTGGTGCTGGCAGCAAGATATTATTCTAGTGGCTGAACCTCAGCTTCAACAATTCTTCCTTGGTTTGTATTTGCAGTTGTATAGGGGAGGCAGCAATAACATGTCTAGGGGCTTAGGACTCCCTTTCGGGTTTCTCATTCAAATGCCATAGCATGGTCCACAAGTGAACTGACCATCCCCGCAGACTATTATTATCTGACTTTAGTCCATATGTTAACAAGCCATTGTGACTCTCTATCATGCCTGCTCCCATAGGAGTATGTGGCACATGAAACGTCCATTTGATTCCCAGTTGTCACAGCCATTCTTGCAGTGCATGTCCAGTAAAATGGGTGCCCTGAACACTCTCAATTACCTGTGGTCAGCCAAAGGTGGCAAAGAGATGTTCCAGGCCTCTTTTGGTCATCTGCTGGTCTGCACAACGGGTAGGAAAAGCAACCAGAAGTCCAGTAGCTGTGTCCAAACAAGTCATGGCATACTGATATCTTTCTGACACAGATAGAGGCCCAATACATTCTATCTGACACCTGACGAGGGGTACTGGCCCCTTAGCTATTGTCACATGTTGCTGTGTAACTCAATGTAAGTCTCTTTTAGAGCAAACGACACTCTCCTGCCAGGCTCTACTAACTTCTTCAAAGGTCACTCCCACCAACGGGCTACAGTCCATGTTGCCTTTTGCCCCACATGCAAGAAACCCTGACGTAGCCATTGGGTACATCAGAGGCAGGCTTTCCTTCTAACCAACATATCTGGGCCAATTTATCTGCTTCATCATTTCCTGGGGATGCCAGTGATAAATGACCTGTCACATGGTATGCTGTAATTATTTTAGTCTGACCACAGGCCCATAAGTCTTGCCACAATACTTGCCCCCAAAGGGATGGGTGACCAACCAGCCAGTTGGCATGGTACCAGGTTGGTAGCCACAGGGTCAAGAGCTGGTAGACAGACCAGCTGTCAGTGCAGAAAACTATAGGGGAGGGCTCCTGGCTGATCACAAGCCACACAGCCCGCAACTCTGCCCATTGGCTGCTCTTCCCCTCACCATCTTCCATATTGTCTCAGTCTTAGGATGGAAGGCAGGGCCCTCCATTTTGGGGGCTGCCCATGGCTGGAGCCATCTATGTACCATGAATCTTTGGATACAGGGGCTCTTCCCTCCTGATAGGGACTTTCTGCTACTAATGGTTCAAAAGCAAGTTCTTCTAGCTCTTCACTAGTATATGTCACAGGCACCAATAAACGTTGGAGTTCTTCAATCAAGGGGCTACTAGAGAGGGCACTATGCTGCTGTAGGTAAGCACCCCATTTGGCGACTATCGGCATTTGTGCCACACCACTCCTTAGCTTTTGCGTCCAGTCTCATATCCACTCCAAGATGGGATAGGTGGTTATTACCTTTATCAGGGCCATTCCAGTGATGGGTTCTGTAGCCAGCAAGGCGTGATACACAGCAGCTAGTTGTTTTTCTATCAAAGTTTATTGAACCCCTGCCCCTTTCCAGAGTTGTGACCAGAATCCAATAGGTTGGCAAGTTTGTTCAAGCCATTGCCAGAGACCCCAGCCATAAAAATCTTCACTGACATGAACATACAGCTCACAGGACGCTGATGGGTCTATCACACTCAAGGCCTGCATGGCCTTGACTGCCCGTTTTGCTGTAGTAAAGGCAAATGCACATGTCTCATCCCAGTCCCACCTGATGCCCTTTCGTACCAACCGGTATAAGAGCTTTAGAATTTGTACCAAGTGCAGGAAAAATACTCTCTAGTAGCCTAGAAGACCAAAAAACTTCTGTAACAATGCTACAGTTGCAGGGATAGGAAAGACCTGGACTTTATTTATACTGTTTCTGGTATAACTCCCATCCTTTCTCCTATAAATGTTGCAGCAGTCTAGATGCTGCACCTTAGATCTGAAAGAGAATCAGACATGCCTATGACATCATCAGTATAATGGTACCGCTGCACTATTGGCAGTTTCTCCCATGTAGCCAAGTCCTGGGCTACAAGTCCATGATAGACGGTGGGATTGTGGAGGTATCCCTATGGAAGGACAGTGAAAGTCCATTCTCGTCCTATCCACATGAAGGCAAACTGTTCCAAACTTTCCTGCTCAATGTCAATGGAAAAGAAAGCATTAGCAAGATCTACCACATAATGGTATGTTCCTTTTTCATGGCTGAAGGTATCCATCAAATCTGCGATAGAGGGGACAGCAGCATGCATAGGGGGTATGACTTTATTCATTTCTCTGTAATCCAGTCATACACCAGTAACCATATGGCTTTTTTACTGGCCACACTGGGGAATTGAAAGGACAATGGGTGGGCTTTATAATACCCACCTTTACCAGTTCCTGGAGGGTTTCTCCAATCTCTTTATGCCCTCCAGGCAGTTTGTATTGTTTGGTATTGGTCACCTGCCGAGGCACAGGCAAAGCTACGGGCGGTGCCTAGCATGTCCCCTCAGAACTGCCTTCACCACACGTACTCTCAGTGTGAACTCACCTGCAGCGGTCTGCAACCATAGACCCTGCAGTGTATCAATCCCAAAACTATACTCAGGGATAGGAGATATATACATGGTATACTCTTTTGGGGGCAGACACAATATTCCCTAAGGGATCTGGGCTTGTTTTACTCTGAAAGCCTTACCCCTGTACCCATGTATGATAATGGGGGCCCCAGGGAACCACTCAGGGTTACCACGAATCAGTGAACATACATCCCCTGTGTCCACCAGAGCCAGGACACACTGTATGTTCACCGGGGACCAATGGATAGCTATTTAAACATGTGGCATCCGGTGCCCCCCTGGTCCCTCAGGGCAGATACCTCAACCCTCCCTCAGTTGAACCATGTTCCTCAGCCATCTTCCTATGTGGGCTTGAGTGAGGTTGGCTCACTCTCCAGCAAGAAGTCTTGCAAAAACACAGGTCAGACTTGTGGCTCTGTCTCTGACCTCTGCCTCTTTGGTCTTAAATGCTGGAACTGCTGCTCTGCTTTCAGTTGTTGCCATAGCTCCAGTAAGATCCTATTTGACTTCCCATCTAATTTCCATAAATCTGCTCCTGCCCATATTAAATTAACCCACATCTGAGTCCTCGTAACCTTCATGGGGTCCTTTAAATTCTTCTTGTAAGTAGCAGACCTTATTTCTTTCCATATTCTCATTGCTTTAGCCTCTCCTAAGTCTGCCTCTGTACTTGTAACCTTGCTTATGGGCTGCCCTAAGTGAGGGGTAAGAATGGCCACAAGAGACCCACAGAAGGATGTGGGAGCCATTTGAAGCAAAATATTTCTCATCCCTGTACTGACAGGTTCCTCATCTGGGCCATGATTCTCTGGAAAATAGATGGCATTTCTTATGCCTAGCTCCCATTACACCTGTTGGAGTCATGTAGCAGGGGAGGATGGTAGATCACCCTGATTGGGCCACACAGCACCGGAGTGAAGCCATAAGCCAATCGAGGAGGAAGTGATTCATTGGGGTCTGATGTGCACTTTGTAATCGTTTCCTCAAGGCAGGCTGAACCATCAGAGAAGCCAGCTTCCCCATCTCTGATCCAGACAGAACAATTCTATCCACCCCTAAATCCCACAGACACAGGAGCCAACCTGATATTGGCTCTGAGGGTTACTGCCTAAACTGGGAGCCCAAATCCTGTGTTGGGTGCATAGATATTTATAATAGTTATATCCTCTTGTTGGACTGACCCCTTTATCATTATGTAATGTCCTTCTTTGTCTCTTGTTACTTTATTTGTTTTGAAGTCTATTTTGTCTGATACAAGTACTACAACTCCTGCTTTTTTCTCCCTGTTAGTTGCATGAAATATCTTTTTCCATCCCTTTACTTTCAGTCTGTGTAGTCTTTGGGTTTGAAGTGAGTCTCTTGTCAGCAGCATATCGATGGGTCTTGTTTTTTTAATCCATTCACTGCCTCTATATCTTTTGATTGGTGCATTCAGATCATTTCCATTTACGGTGATTATCGACAGGGAAGTACTTATTGCCATTGCAGGCTTTAGATTCGTGGTTACCAAAGGCTCAAGGGTAATTCCCTTACTATCTAACAGTCTAATTTAACTTACTTTGTGTGCTATTACAAACACAACCTAAAGGGTTTTTTTTTCCTCCTTTTTCTTCCTCCTCCATTCTTTGTATGTTATGAATCATATTCTGTACTCTTTATCTATCCCTTGGGTGACATCTATTATCCTTAGAAATACTTCCATCTACAGGAGTCCCTCCAAAATGCACTGTAGAGGTGGTTAGTGGGAAGTAAATTCAACTTTTCCTTATCTGAAAATTGTTTAATCCCTCCTTCAAATTTAAATGGCAACCTTGCCGGATAGAGTATTCTTGGTTCAAGGCCCTTTTGCTTCATTGCATTAAATACATCTTGCCACTCCCTTCTGGCCTGTAAGGTTTCTGTTGAGAAGTCTGATGATAGCCTGATGGGTTTTCTTTGTATATGATCTTTTTTCTCTCTCTAGCTGCTTTTAAAAGTCTGTCTTTGTCCTTGAACTTAGCCATTTTAATTATTATATGTCTTGATGTTGTCTTCCTTGGGTCCCTTGTGTTTGGAGATCTGTGCATCTCCATGTCCTGAGAGCCTATCTCCTTCTCCAGATGGGGGAGGTTTTCAGCAATTACCTCCTCAAAGATACTTTCTATCCCTTTTTCTCTCTCTTCTTCTTCTGGTACTCCTGTAATGCAAATATTGTTCCATTTGGATTGGTCATACAGTTCTCTTAGTGTTCTTTCATTCTTAGAGATTCTTTTTTCTCTCTGTGCCTCAGCTTCTGTGTATTTCTCTTCTCTAATTTCTATTCCAGTTTCCATTTGTTCTACTACATCTAATCTGCTTTTAAATACCTCCATTATATATTTCATTTCAGATATGGAATTTCTTTATGATTGAATCTCCAACTTAAATTTGTTCATGGGTTCTTGAATATTTTTCTGTACCTCCATAACCATGTTTATGATTTTTATATTGAACTCTCTTTCAGGAAGATTGGTGAGTTCAGTTTCATTTGCCCCTTTTTCTGGGGTTTGTGACATTTTGTTCTGAACAATGTTCTTTTGACATTTCATATTTCTGTGTGGTGTCCACTAGTGCCCTGAAGCTTGAGTCTCTGGAGCTGCTCAGCCCCTAGAGTGAGGTTGGTGGTCGTAGGGGAGTGGAGCTGGTGCCTGGTGGGAAGAAAGATCTGTTTCCTGATTCTCGTGTGTGGTGCCTGTCTGCAGTGTCAGAGCCAGTGGGCCAAGCAGACAGGAGTAAGCCTCTGTGCTTGGCATCTCTAGCTGTTGTAGGTGGGGCCTCCCTCTGTCTGGCCTGACGCCAGCGCAGTGATTGCCAGTTTGCAAAATGGTGCCCACAGGATAGGAGGGAGGCACAGTAAGCTGCATATCACAGTAGGGGGCCTCAGAGCTGAGTAGGCAGCCAGGGCGATGGGGCACCTGAAGTTCCTCGAAGTTCCCAACCAGCTGGGCAGAGCACCCCAGACAACCTTGTCCAGCTTTCCCCTCCCCGACACAGCAAGCTCCATGCAATCCCTGCCCCTTCAGCAGCCCTCTCACTGCTAGGAAGCCTCTCAGATCGCCTGCCTTTCCCTTGTCAGAAAGCGGCTGGGTGTGGATCCCGTCCTCCACAAACGGCCAGAATCTCTGTCTCTCAAGCCCTCCACCTGTCCGAGCTCCCCAACGTCCAGAGCACCACATAATGTAGGTTTCTACTTGCAAAGCAGACCTACAGGGCTGGGTGTTCAGCTGTCCCAGGCTTCCACCCCCTCCCCCACTCCATTTCTCCTCCTCCAGCCAGTGAGCTGGGGTGGGGGAAGGGCTTGTTTCCCGCCAGATTAAGACTGGTGTTTATTAATGGTGTTCATACATTACCCTGTTTCATGAGGTCTGCTCTGTTGGTGAGCTCTGTATGTAGTGTGGTTCAGCCTTCTTTCTTGTTGCTCTTTTAGGGTAATTTGTATCAATTAACTACACTTTCATACTATTTGTGGTTTTAGAAGGAGTTATCTGTCTCACCTCTCACACCACCACCTTGCATCCACCTGGTGTTTGGAAATTTTTTAATTATATCTGAGGGCAACAAGTAATTGTGTGGATTTCATAGAATAGTTTCTCATAACTATCTCTTAACAGATTCTTGAACTAAGGTCAGAGTTACCCAGAGCTTCAGTAAAAGCATTACATCCCCCAAGATGAATAGAAAATCAGATGAGCTGCATGGCATTATGATGAAACAAGTAAATTCCTTATAACTTACTGAAAGCAAAGACACAGCTGTTAAAAGAATACAGACAAAATGAGATTGTGCAACATAAAGGTAAGGAGACTGTGTTACCTTCAAAAATCACTACTGATCACTAAAATCTCATTGTAAAGCATCAGTAGCAGTGTGGCTGGACTGGATGGTGAGTGTTGCTTCTGCCCCACATTTTCTCTTTTGAGGGAGAATTGGAGAAAATCCAGACCTGTCAGGATCACCACCCATCCTCTGTGGGGTTACTTAGTTTTCAACAGGAAAATAATTTGACTCATTTCATGGTGAGTACTTTTTTAATGAGTACTTAGAACATATGTACCATTGTAGAGCACTGCTACACTGCAAAGATTTCTGAGAGTTACCCACCAATAGGAACTCATGATGTAAAGGTATGTGTGCATGGATGCAGAACACATGTTGTGACTTATTTTGAAGAGTAATTTCTCTTTTACTTTACAACAAACAAAAAAACAAATGACAGAACAAACAGAGCAACACAATATTTGTTTTGGCCAAATTTTCTAGTCTTTTTTTCCTTTTTTCTTCTTTTTTTAAAAATAGGATTTCCATCTTTGCTAATGCCAGTAAACTACTTGGGAAATAGTCTTATTTTCTGAGAAAGAAGTTATATATCCCCTGCTACTAAACCGACCTGAGGCATCTGTTGATTGTTGCTGGATTTCTTCCTGAGAGATCTATCTAGGCAACTTTCTCCATTTTATCACTAATGGAAACAAATCACTGACATATTGAATGTCAGGGCTTGGATTCCAAAACTTTATCACTTCTAATCTTTCACAAGCTCTGTTTTATTACCCATGTCTTGACACTTACTGCAATAGTATTTTTTGAACAAGTCACAATATTGTTCAGTAATCTTTTTCCAGTGTTTACCACAAATACTTGCCAGAAAGCATTGGGAGGGATTATACACAAGGTGTGAAAATGTAGCTGTACTGACAGATGATGAATCTTTCAGTATTAGACATCAGCCTCCATTTCAGTGGACTGGAAACATTTACCTTTTTGCTTTTATTCAGTAAGTGATGGAGAAGGGAATGTTTCCAGATACTTTCAGTTCTCCTGAGACTTTTCTCAATGGATGCTCTTGATCAACCTAAAGAGCCTACTATATTTCAAATCCATTTTGTCCTCATACCAAATCATGATTAACAACAGTGAATATTAAAACAAGATTTATAGTCAAATCCTCATCTCATATGCTTCACCAATCTGAAAATATTGGCCAAGGGAAGACTGATCACTGCTAAGCTACAGAAGTCACAGCTCTACCTCCCTAATGCTGCACAAGATTTATTTCCTCTTTTTTTGCCTCTTCCTCTCTATCAGTCTAAAATTTAAATAACTTTCAGGATCATCTCAGATTCTACCTCCTCCAGGGCAACTCCCTGCAGAAATGATATGATTTAAAAATTGGCTTTGAGTTTTCTCTGTTTTAACTCATCCAGTCACTCTCAGGAGTCAGACAGACCTGGACTGAAATCTTGACTTCATTTATCACTAGGTGTGACTTGAGAAAGTTGATTAACTTCTCTCATCTCACCTGAAATATTGACCTTGAGAGGATTTCTGGCAAGGCTGTTAAGAGATATTTATGTAAAGCATGTAGGTTAGTGTGTATTCTGTTTATTAAATGCTCAGTAAGTCTTAGTTGTCATCATCATCATCATCATTCTTAAATTCTATCTCCATCTCATTATTTCTACCACTCTTTGGTTTTTTCTTGCTTATTTAATTCTCTGTACATGCCCATCTTTTCTCTTCATTTAATTTATAATATCTTCAATATCAGGACCTGGATTTTTACACTGTTACAGGTCATGAATACAGAAAGGACAATAGAGACTAGTAAAAGTCTAGGAGGAGAGGCTTCAAATGAATAAAGAAATTGCTCTTTGTTTAAAAAGAAATTTGCCAAATGCATGTATACATATGTACATGCAAAAGAGAGGGAGAGGTAGGCAGTGGGATACAGAGACTATTGAATTGTCTTCCCTTGCAAAACAGATTTTATGAAAGAGAAGGCAAGTAGGACTGTAAAACATAGTTTAAGGAAATAGTTTAACTTGATAAAGTTAAAAGTGAGCATTGATGATATTGATAAAGTAGAGTGAGACCATATTGTGGTTGTGGTGAAGTGTATTATGATGGGGTGAGCTGGGATTGTCCTTGAATGCTTCAAAGAAGATCATTCACAATTTATTCATTTTGGAAATAGATGTACATTTATGAGTGGATATTCAATCTGAACATTTTAATTGTGGGTATATCAATTAATTTGACTATCATAGATATGAATCTGAAACCCAGAGCCATCACTTATTAGTTGTGGTATCATTATTTACTTTAATTATTAAATCTTATTTTTCTTTACTCTGTATTAAGGAAGAGATTACATTTACCTGCAGTGATTCTGTTAAGGATAAAATAAAGTTCAGGATGTGAAAACATTTAAAAAAGTTATGTATAGGTCATACATGTTTAAAGCATTATCATTATCTTTTAGTACTGTTAATGTTACTAGTATAAAACCATTATAATTAATCTGAGAATGAGTTAAAGATTAAATTGGAAAGGATAGTAAGTGAAGTCAGAAAATCTTTGGGCACACGCCTGGAGTTTGGTAAATGTGAAAAAACAAAAGGTTTGATTGAGTTATTGAGCCTTGAAGTAGCTAGCTTGCAATTATCATGTACTCCAATTGTACTGCTCCAAGACTGCAGGGCTTAGAAAGATGCTAGCCTCATATTATTAACATATCTAGAGCACATTTTTGCTTGCAAGAAAGCAATTAATATATCCAGAGTGTGTGGTTTAGTATTATCTGGAAACATTGCAAATATTTTTTTTAATGCAAACTTACACAGGGGTATTGATTTAATTCTCTCTGTATTCAACAAATATCTACTGAGCACTTGATTTAGCTATTTTATGCAAGCACTGATTGGTTCTGCAATAAAATACACAGCTTATGTCACTGTCCTTGACCCCATAAATCTGGAGTGTTTATGAAGATCCATATATTTTAATTAAATAGCTACGTAAATATGCAATTTAAAACTATGATTAGTTGTATAAAGAAAAAATACAGTGTGACAAGGGAGTAGCTAATGGAAGGCCCAGTGAGATATGAAGGATAAACAGGAGATGAGTAGAAGGCAAAGGGAACAGTCTGTTAAATCACAGGCAGAGAGAGGATGTGTTTAATGTTAGAAACAGTGACAGAAATTATAGAGTAAGGGAGGAGGGTGCTTCTGGGGAATACTGAACAGAATCTTTCTCCCAACTTCATGTTTTTTCTGAAAGGGGGCATCAATTAGAGTATCATAGACTGATTATGCGCTTGCAGAAGGACCAAGGAACAGACATAACCTGATATCTTCTCTGAAGGGGTATTCTTAGGAAGTGCCCAGGTTCTTATGCTTCTCCATGACAAAAGTTTTACAAGCAGGCCTTCCATGAGTCTGGCCTAACATTGTATTTCTGAGCATATTACCAAGCAGTTAAATATAATTTTGGAATAAAATATTTGTAAGTTTATTTGGTTAACAGATCCAGACCATATAAAGCCATCTAGGGATGATCAATAGTAAAGATCATATTTTAATTTACTTTGTACCTCTCATAATTGTTTTGAACCTCAGCTGAGGATAAAAGATGGAGATTTTGGTTTTAATTATAATTGCAGTGAAAAATGAAGAATTTCGTGAAGTGAAATGATGTAAGTTCTAAAATTATTAATGTTTACTCTGGCAAATCTGTGAATAGTTTCAGGACAAAATTAATTCAGTAACAATAGGGAGTTATTAAAATAATTTTGGCAAGATATATTTGTTGTGTATATATGTAAAAAGAGCAATATTCTAGGATTTAAAATTATATGAATATATGTATATAAGGGCTGTCCATAATTATCATTGTTACACATCGGGCATTTAAAATCTATTGTCTGATCAGTGTGTGGCACACAGAAAGTTCAGAGTAGATTTTGGTGAATACAAAAATCATAGCTGATTATCTTCTGCAAAATCAGCATATACATGTCATGAATGATCAATTGAAAAAAGAATTCTTCTGAAAATATATCTTTTTCGTTTTTCATTCCTCACTCTGTTACATCATTTCTCCCTCAGCCAAAACAATCTATAACCTTTTGTTTCAAATGATTAATGCAATGCTGTATGGATAAATGAGCAAGAATTAACCTCCAAAATGGAAAAAAAAAAACCCTTAAATATGTATAATAGTCCTAAAATTATAGTATGATTGAATAAGCCAATTATTTCCTAAATTTAAAAAACTCTCTATCAAGAGCTATTTAAACAATAGAAATTTACTATAAAAAAATAGTGTAGAGAAGATGGGATTGGTATAAGGGAAGTTCCCATCCAATTAAGGAAAGAATCACAGGAAGTAAAAAGCTACCATGGGAAAGCAGAGAGAAATTTGAGAATGCTGACAGCTTGGGAATGGATCTAATTCTTCGCTACTTTAACCTCTGTTAAAAGAAGGTTAAGACTCTGGAGATCCCAATAAAATCACCAGATACATTAAAAGAATCAAGAGAACATCCAGATACTGCATTTTCCCACTATGTTCAACATTCACAGAGCTGCAAATTTAAAAACTGTGTCCTGAAAGATGAACATATGATCTGTTCATGTCATGCAGAAGAACCCTCTTCTGATGACTTTAATAAAAGATGGAGAGACACAAAAGGGCTGAAAAGACTTGGCTTGATACAGCTGTCGGGTGTGAAGGAGCCACACATTTCAAGCATCTCAGGACCAAAGGTTACTAACAAAAAACCTAATCTCCATCCTATTGGCACCAGCATGATGATCTAAATGAGAGGTGGGATAAAACGTAACTTGACAAGATCTAGCACAGAGCCACTGAATCAAACCACAGCAATCTCTTCTCCATAAAATGTCAAAGTCCAGAGGACAGCAGCCAGAGTAAAGGTCCTCACCTCTGTCTCTTGAAGAATCATAGCCTACTGCACTCATAGGACCACTTGGGCAAGAGAGAAGAGAAAGAGAAGTCTTGGGAGAATAGAAAGAGGAGCCCTGATAAGGAGTTTCTTTGAAATTTGAATTTACTGAGTATTTACTCCAAAGTAACTGAACTGGACAAAAGTTGTTCCTTTTACACTTAAAGAATGTGAGTTTACATTTCACTTGTGGGAACATTTATTTTGTCCTATTTTATTGAAAAACAATGAGGCCTCCAAAACAAACTTATTTAGTTCAGTTTTTTCCATCTGACATTTAGTCAGTTATTAAACATTCAAATATAACTGTAAAACATAAAACATGACAGTCACAATATGCAGACAATAAGAAAGTTCTGTACAAGATTTCACCTTGAAGGTGGATTTTGGAGACAGAAATGAATATGCATATGCCAAATACAGTGAGTTCATAACCCAGGACAAAGCTGATGGTTTGTGCAAAGAGAAGAGATACGATATTGGGTATTCAGTATGCCAAATAGTAGATCTTTGAATGCCGGTTTATAATCTTAAAGTTCATGTAATTATAAGGTGAGAATGTTCATGCGAGGTTGTGGGTAAGGAGTGGTGTTTTAAGTCTTTTTAATGGTACAGTACTTGAAACACCTTCATTATTTTTCCATGCCAAATTATATACCAAAAAAGTAATTTAAATACTCCAGGAAAACTCATCTCTTATGAATAAAAGTAAGTATATTTCTCATTTTACCATTTTCATAAAATATTCATTTTATTTTAAAGATATCAAAACTCTTTTTCATCATACCTTGAGATTTCATAAGACTTGAGATCTAGAAGTTCAGAGGCTATAATTTCTTAAATTGATTTCTTAAATTAGATGAGATAAACATATATACTGAGTTCAGTCTTTCACATTATATATATAATTATATTATATAGAAAGAACATCATATATGAGAGAGGAACCAGACATTTGTGGTGAGGTTGTCCCTTCCTCTACGGATGTTGTCAATCTCAGGTGTCAGTGAAGGACAGGGCAATAGAAGGGCTTACAAATCAACATATGAAAGTTCTGACAGCCAAAGTCATTTGAAGAGAAAGGATGTCTCACAGAACATCAGAACCCTGCTGCTAGCTATGTGAATATAAAGATATGATTAACAAACGTTATGCAATCATGAAGGAGTGTGGAAACCCATGGAAGAATAGAAAATATGAATTATTAAAGAAAACATAATCAGTTTTCACTCCAGCACCACAAAATATTTGTCTTACAGAACTTAGAGTTATTTTATGTCTAGTGAAATATCTACGCTAGAATGAAAAAAAAAATTATAGCTAATTGACTTTGAGTACTTCTGACCCCATGGTAAGGATAATTTATACAGTATAGTCTAGTAATAGCTCTTTATTCAGATAAATCTAGGTATTATCTCTGACATTCTTGCTGTCTACACTTCAAATTGTTTTCTTATGCCCTCTGTTTGATTCATCTGTGGGGTGGTAATATTAATAATAATACATCTCCTAAACTGATATTAGCTTACATAGAATGGTTACCATAATACAGTAGTTTAAAATTTAAAAGCATCCAAAAGAGATAGCTATTAATATTATTATTATTGACCAACTTTTTAAAAATTTGTGCTACTCAGTCTAACACAAGTAATTCTGACACGCAATACAATTATTTATCCTTTATAAAAAATAATTTGGCATTCGGATTTCTTATCTCTTACTCTTGAGTGCAACTGTATCATATAGCACTGTGAGGTCTGCCTACTATGTTCACAAAGTAATCAAGTATTTTAGAAAATAATGTATCAAACTGCAGTTCATGCAGAATCTGGAAAACTGGAATGAAAGATCCACTGGTACAGAAAAGTAAGAATTTTATGTCACTCCTGAGTTTTCCAATTTTATAATATTAAGTAATGTACCACAGTCAAAGACTTTACCAGTAAAATAAAAATATTCACCAAAAAGGAATTCACTAGTTGACTTTAAGGAGATAACTGTGTGAATTTTTAGAGATTAATCACTTTTGAATGAGAACCAGTTAGTTCTGTGTGAAATCACAAATAGACTTTTATTCTGACCTTTGTATTTCACACTGAGAATATACTGTGGCATTTCTTCCAGGTGGGCATGAAGTAATTCATTGTGGAAATGCTGATAGGCACAGAAGCTGTTTTTGTTGAGAATTTTGTCAATTTCATTTTTTTCCTGACATAATTATTATTTAATTTTGCTGAAAGAACATTATATTCTCATTTTGAAGCTGGTGGGGGAAAAAAAAAATCCAAAAATGTGAGGATGATTTGAGAAATCATTTTCTACGATGAACTTAAATCCCAACTATGGCCTCATTAGCACTGTAATTTGTCATGTCCAAAAATTCTGAAGCAGTTGGCTGTGTAAACCCAGCAAGAATAATCACAATTTAAATATGGCAGTGGTTACTGGGAAGTTATATATATGTTAGTAGGAGTGACAGATTATTTAAATCCTTACCACAACAGTAACATAGTTTGCAAAAAAAAAGAAAGAAAAATCAGCTATAAAACAACTCTGTGATAATGGTGAAATAAATATCCTGCAAAACAGCATAATTGTGCAAGTCCTCCAGTGTAGTTCACATGATCCCAGACCTCAAGGGATTTTATGTTTATTTCTAAATTTAACAGCATAAAATGTCTTTGGCCATACCATTCCATGTCCCTTAGGCCAATATTTTAAAAATTTAACTCTGTAATTATCTTGCCAACAGAAATAGTTCTGAATTAGAAAATTAGACATGTATTATTAAAATAGAAAACTTTTTATTTGAATGTACATTTTATAGTTTCAAACAGAAAATACATTTCCACCTTCTGACAGGTGTTTTGAATTGCTTTATCTGGGCTTGCTGACAAGTTAATACAGGCCAGGCCTTTTCAATTAGGTCTATGATTTCTATATGAACTACTTTAGTTTCTGAAGTAGACTTTGAACGCAGTACAGGCAAATGGAGGTACATCAGCTAGAGGACACTTAGACCTGCTGACGGTGGAATGCCTGGCCACCAATTGTTGTGTCACTCTTGCTTTCAATAAGATACAGTATTCAAAGGATGATTTAAACATGGACAGCAGGTAAAAGTTTCTTCCTTTTTCAATCCATCTACAGTAGTTATTTAGTATTCAACTTTTTTTCTTTTTCCTTTATCCCCCACAAGCATTTGCTGCCATTTTTCTTTGGAGAAATTATTGCCTCCACCTGAGTTCCCTTAGAGGGACGGATGAAAGAGGGGGGAGGAGGGGTATGGAGACTGAATGTGCTACTCATTGCAGAAGTCTATGATCTGATTTCTTCATCTCACTACCTTGACAGAGAGAGGGAACAAGTTCCTGATCTAAGCCTGCTTAATCATATATTCCCTTCCTGGAATCTGAATTTTGAAACAGAAGCATGCAAAAATGGAAGAAATACTTAAAATCCATTATATTTAGCTATACCACCATTACCAGACAATTTCTTTTATGAAACTATTTCTATAATTTCTGCTTCCTAGGTTTTTGGAGATGATTTTGCTTCTGATCATTTTTCCAGTCTTTATGGTCATACTGAAGTCCTGATATCATTCTACTAATGTCATTTTTGCAGAAGTTTTTTTTTTCTCCAAAACTTGCTTCTGTAGCTAGTATATTAAGATGATGAAGGAGATTTTTGTTATCCCAGAATTGGCAACCAGTAAAAAAATTTGAAAGTAAAGAATCCGTAAGAATCCCACATTGTAAAGAGACCTGTCAACATTTGGCATTACATTTCCCTCTGGGTTTACTTTAAAAAATATCACTTTATGATCAACTAAATCGCAGTGCTTATGCTTTGTAAGTGTTTTGAAGAGCTAGAGAGGCAAAAACAATGAAAGGTAAGTGTCTTTGGTCTTTGCAGAGACTGGGATTCCTGGTAAAGAGATCTTTCCTCTTTACCCATTGCCCCCTCAACTATACAAATTTACAGTCACATATTATCATTCACAGAGGTTAGAGATCTATTTTATGTGTTCGCCTTACCACCCAAAATTCAAACACTTAAGTCTAACTCCTGCTATCTCAGAGTGTGTCTGTGTTAGGAAACAAAGTCTTTAAAGGGGTAATTAAGTTAAAATGATGCTTTCAGGTGGGCACTGACCAATATGACTGGTGTGTCTTTATGAAGAGGAAATTTGAACACAGACACACCCAAAAGGAAGATGATGTGAAGGCACAAGAAGAGAGCCATCTAGGAGGCAAGGAAAGAGGCCTCAAAAAAATCTAACCCTGCCAACACTTTGACCTCAGACTTCTAGACTCTAAAACTGAGAAAATAAAGTTCTGCTGTTTAAGCCATGCAGTTTATGGCACTTTGTTATGGCAGCCTTAGCAAACAAACACAGTCTACAAGA
The DNA here is from genome assembly GCF_030020395.1 of Manis pentadactyla. NCBI lineage: Eukaryota > Metazoa > Chordata > Mammalia > Pholidota > Manidae > Manis > Manis pentadactyla. The sequence continues at coordinate 64,481,340 of NC_080027.1, forward strand.
AGGGGAAAATATCAGCTTATGTAGCAATATTTAGGCAGAAAAAGGATTAATGGGGAATTTATAGTGAAAATTAACATTCTCTGCTTAGTTGTTTTGCGGAACAAGATGTCATGGGAAGAGCAGGCCTCAAAAGGACATAACAACTACTATTTGCAACTGTTCCCTTCAAGAGCTCCCCTGACTGTTGTCTGGAGGCTCCCTCCCTGTGGCCAAGGTTGGATAGTTCTGGCCAACCACTACTCCTCTTCAGTACACCAATCAGAATTGCAAAGGGTTTTCACCTTACTTGCATGGGGGACCAAAGTGAGAAGTGGTATGTGTTTATATAAATGCAACCCTGTGGTTTGTCTTGGAAGACACTGCTTTGGAAGTTATTACCAGTGTTTTTCTCACTTGCTGGAACTAATAAACTTTCCTTTTTACAGTCTGGTTTGGTTGAGTATCATAAGCTGACACTCACTAAAAGGCAAACCTCTTAGGAGCTGACACTCCCTAAGAAACAAGCTCTTTCATTTGGTTATAAGCTCTCTCTCCAGTTCATTACTTGGAGAACTAATAACCTATAGAATCACACTTGTCATGTTATTAAGCACAGTGGAAATTAGTGACAGAGCTCTCAGGAGAATTTGATGTATGTTCAAGTTATTTTATTATCACACATAAACACTGGGTCCTGATCTTCATTTGAAGTACCTAGTAGGTGGGAGAGTAATAATAATAAACTACGGCAGAGGAATGATAAGGAAATGCATATCTGAGAGAAGGATGCTGATCTACGCCTTAACCATACTGTGACTGGACCTGAAGGGCTTAAAAGCTGGGTTTAAAGCTCCTTGCTGACAACCAGTGGATGGGGTAACATTGTTCTTGGAACACAGAGACAGAAATAGTCCAAAGACAAACCAAGAAGTGAAACTGAAAGTTACCACAAAGCCTTTAATCAAGACTTTTAGATTTACAAAATTAACTGCAGCTCTGCATGTAGGCTTGTCAATGATTTTGCTTACAGATTGAGATAAGACAATAGTTGTCCTATCAAGAGTTTACAGGGTTGTCCTGATTGGACTTGTGCTGATAGGAGTCAACTGACTAAGGACAGGGAGTTTCCTGACTGTCCTCAGACCCTCACTGATATCCACATGTCCATAGTTATCTGTCACCACCTGCTCCCTCTTCCCCTAGCACAAAGGATCTTGAAATCAAACCTGAGTTAAAACAGGCCTTTAGAACAACAGTCCTCCCATCTTCCAACCTGCCAGCTTATTGAATAAAGCTCTTACTCTACCCAACATTCTGTCTCTCAGGAATTCTGGCTGAATCTTGGCTGAATCAGGAAGCAGCAAAACTGAATGTTCGTGGTGGCAATACTACGTAATCCTCAGAGATTTTTCATGGTTCCACATGAGAAAGCACAAGAGCTAGGAGGAGAGTCAGACTATCACATCATTTCCCTTAGGACTCGGATGGAGTAGGCAGTTCTGGTCAGGCTAGTGGTAGACACACTATCATTCTTGGCATGTCTCATAAATGGTCAGGAAGTAGGGCAGGTGCAAATACTAACCCCCAAAGGAAAAGTAAACCCACCATCTATGCAGAGATCATGGTGACAGAGCAGATCCAAGAAAGACCAGAGCAGCTTTTCTGTAGCCCCATCACCAGCAGGTGATAAGATGCATAAAACATCATCTGTTTTCTCTATTTATTCTTTCTTCCCCAAACAAGTAAAATCTTGTCCTAAGAGAAGGAGGAGAGACCTTGTCCCAGATCCAGATTCTACATACCCCTACAATTCAAGATGGTAGGAATAAGATGAAGAATAAAAAAGGATATACCCTTTAAAATCCCCAAATCCTGACAGCAAAAGAGTTAGAAAGAAGATATTAAAATTTGCTATGAGATTGGAATTTTTGATTTTTAATACAATAAAATAAACATAAACCTATATTGGCATATTTTTAATGAACAGAATAAAAGGATTCAACTAAACATAGCTGAGCAATAACAATAGGTTAGAAAGTTATACTCCACATTAATAAAATCCCAAGTGATATACCGTTTGGACACAGTCTACAAGAATGATCTTTCTTTTAAAAAAAATAATTTGTTACCTACAGAATAGAGCACAATGTTCTTTAAAATTTTAACTTGACCTTTCTACACTTAAAATACATGACCTAAAATCCATTGTACAACTTTTTATTCCCATATATAATGACTTTAATGATGTTTTGTCTTATACATACCTTTCTCTGGTCATAATACATAAAAGTTATAAATCTGAAAAAAAAAAAAGAAATGACTTTGTTTAAAATTGAAATATTCTGTAGGTCATATTGGTATTTGAAGTCTTAAAAAGATAATCTTGCTGATAAAAGTTCTTTGAATCCTAATGTACTGAGTTATTAAGATAAAAAAAGATGCTATTAAAAGATATGACAAGTAAAGGAAAGAGCATATTTAATTCACATCTACAAAGGCTTGATCTTTTTCATAAATATGGAATCTTCATATTTGAAATACTTCCCTGGAATATAATTCCTAACATCTATTCATATGATAACTACATAACTTTACTTAAGATAATTTCTAGAATATAGACTCCTAGCTACCTACAATACTGTATTTTTCAGAGCACTTGTAGCACTTCCACATTCATAATCCTTTTTTGGAAAAAATAAATAAAATAAAACAAAAAAATAAAATACATATAGGATCATGCCATTTAGATAGGCAAGGTTTAAATTGGTGACTTGCCAGACTCAGTTAATTATTACTTCTAACATAACAGGTTTTGTGAAATGCTGAAGGTATATAAAAATTGAAATAATGGATTATCCAGAGTTAATGATGAACACTAATTTCTAGGTTAAAGATGCACACTAACATTCAGGTGGCAGAGAGTTAAAGTGTGTCTGAGCAAAAACAGGGAAAAAATGACCAAAACAATATTCACTGAGATATAATAGTTAAGGAAGCTCGGGCTGATTAATTACCTGGGGTTAGAACCCAGAAAAAACGGAAGCAGGGAAGAAGTAACAGAGAAGCAAGACACAGTACATGGGGAGGAATATGACTGCACTTTGATAGAGATGCCAAAGAAGCCTGTAACTGGGGAAGCAGAAGATCGCTTAATCTCTTCTTTGTGTAGCTTCACCAAAGGGGCATTTTTATGCTTAAAAATTTTATTGTGAAACATAATTACGCAGAAAAAAATCATAAAACATATGTTTGGTTTTAAATAGTTACAAAGTAAATACATGTATAATTACCACCCAGTTTAAAAAGTAAAAATAAATACCAGCACAACAAAAGACCCCCTCCATGTGCCCCTCTCTAGTTACAACCCCAATTTCCCCTGTGGTAATGACTAAATTAAAACAAAGAGATTTTAATTTTTTTAAGTGAATTTTAATCATACCAGTGCAGACATATTAAAATAATCATAGTTTGTCATTCTAAGTATCAGTGCTCCTCCATGCCATATGCAGAGGCATTAAATTCACTTTGTTCCCATCAGTAATTCGAACTAAAATCTTCTGACGTAACTTAAATTTTTCACAATGCAACTTGGTCAGATGTTAGTTTCTTCATTATTATTATTATTTATTATTTTCCCACAAAGAAACCCATCTCAGAATTTTTTACTGATATTATTGGTTGCTCTCTAGAACTGCTGTCTAGCTGAATTGGAAACAATTCTGTCACTCTTACTTCAGTTGGTTCCTCATTTTTAGCACATTTTCAAGAAAATTTCTGAGAAAGTGAATATTAAACCTTGCATGGCTAAAAATACTTCTTTATTCTACATGTAACCTTCATAATTAGGTCTGAATAAGTTTCTAGATTCAAAATATTTTCCATACAATTTTCAAGGTACTTCTTTATTGTATTCTAGACTTTAATATTGATGTTGAAAAACTCAATATTATAATTCCCATTCTTTGTGAACCAATTTCTTCACCTGGAAACTTTTAAGGACTTCCTTTATCCCTAGTTTCCTGCAAGGGTATAATTATGTGACTTGGGTGCCTTTGCAATTCATTGAGATGGGTACTTTCACTTTGAAATGCATCCCTTTGGTCCTAGATTGTATTCATTCATTCATTCATACTCTTTGCCATTTATTCATTCATACAATGTACATTTTTGTGTCATATATGGCATGCCCTGTCTTAGATATCAGGAATGCAATGGCAACCGAGGCAGAAGTAACATCTAGAAATTAAGCATAGTGTCTCTTATTTTTCTGATAACTTAGCCCCTGACATTTACTGGCTTTTGTTTGTTTTTCCTGTAAGGTCTCTTACAGAGAGAAAGTTTAAGGTTCTGATTTATTCTTCTTTACACAAACTCAATCTTTACAACCTGAGTTTCTGAGGGGGCATAAACTGCTTTAGTAATACTACAGTATAGCAAAATAGTGCCCCACTCTGGGCACATGTATTGTAGGTACTTAGTAAATGTGAAATTAATTAAATTATTTTCTCTATGAAAAATGAAAATCAATACATAAAAGTACTGGTGGTAATTTTCATAGGCCTACATATCTCAAATTGTATTGTAAAACAGAAAACATGGTTAAATGCAATGATATAAAAAGAACACATTTCAAATTGCAAAAAGAAAACATAACTAAGTAGAAAAATAAGCAAAGGAAGTAAGCTGTGTTAGCCAATACACACAAAAAAAGATGCTTAAGTTCAATAACAGTAAGTATAAATTTAAAAAACAATGAAACTCATTTTACATTTATCATACTGAAAACTGAAAAATTAATATCTAATCATTGTCCTAGGAAGTGGGACTAAAACAGTGTCCTATTTTCATTGCATATATACAGAAAGTGTAACATAAATTCGTCAAAAAATTGAAAATAGAATAGATTTAATAGATTTTTAATTACTTAAATACTTTAAAATTAGAAAGAAGAAAATCGAAATAATTTAAAGGCACTTTTTGATATGTGGGATAAATGGCCTATGATGTAATTTGTCTCTTTAAAATTTAAATAAAAATATGTGATGGAAAATTTAATTCTGACTATTGTGATGCATTTTCAACCAAGATAATATAATTTATTAATTGGTTAAGGATAAACAATGTTGAGACAAAAATGCAATGAAATTTTACATACAAATATCAACACCGTTGTGATTAATGTTTATGTTAGTGTTTCTTCTCTATTTTAGATATTTAATTAAAACACAGGGATTAAATTAAAACACACACACATAAAATAAGTTTTAACCAACTTATAAATGAATGAAATATCCCAGACAGACTGCCCAGTTATGTTCTATTTATGTGCTTTTTTAACGTTGAAAGGTGAAACAGGTAAATACCAAAAGAATCTATTGATATAATATAGTGGATTTTCAGAATGCAGATGTTGGACATAAAAGACATGAAGAGAGGGAAATTTTCTTACAAAATATGTGTGAATAAAATATTGAGATCTGTGAAAATTTTGTATTTGGTTTTTCAATTGTTCTTATAACTTGGCTCATAAACTGAACCACGAGCAGGGCATCTTAATATAAATTAGTAATCAAATTGGTGACTTTTGAGCAAGTGAGTGGGAAAGTTTGTCTCTTTTTCTCTCTATATATACATATATAGAGAGAGATATATATGTATACAGGGATATTACACAAAACGTATATATGTTTAAGTGTGTACATAGTACATTTATGTATCTGCCCCACCATGTACATGCCAATGAATACATAACTCTATGTGTGTATAACACATACAAGCATATACTTTAACACAATTTTCTGTTTTGTGAAAAATCAAAACCTACTATTTGAATGTGACAAAATATATTTAATTTGGATCTTTAATATAATTGCTTATAATTTTTTAGATGTTTATTCATATTCTTTAGTGAGCATAGGTCATTTTATAAAAAGAAGCAAAAATAAAATCCAAAACACTAAATTTATTCACAAGAGTCTCAACATCTTAGCCTTATGTATCTTCCACTGTTTTTTCAGATATTGATTGTGAACTATTATCTGATTAAACTAAAAAAAAGTGTTTACTTCAGAATGTATCAAGTACTGGTTTCTGGTTTCAAATTATTTCCTACTAAAGTGAACTACCTGGATCTTCAAAATATATGTTTTATATATTTAACACAGTGTTAACCAAAGGGACTGTGTTCTGTAGGTTTCTGTTGTAAAACTTTTAAACCTTGCAGCGTCATTCAAAACTAGAGATTTGATAAATACTAGACAGACATTCGTAACGGTTTTGGTTCTGCTAATGAATTATAAGTAGTTTATAGCCTTTGTAGATTGGAAAACACTGAATAGGGATATGTTCCATTTCTAACTTTTTTAAACATGGAAATGGAGAGTAAAATCACCAAAGTAAAATGAAGATTTTTATTAAATTTAACAGGGGAAAAGGAAGAATTGATTTTTATTTAATGCTACCTAATAAGGAATAACCTCCTGAGTTTGAACTTTGTTTCTAGAGTATGATTAGCTATAGTCAAATTTGAGCTGAATAGCATATCACTGGAGTTAATTGTCTACCATTATTTAAGAGGATTAGTCAGCTGGCCAAATATAAATGTATTTCCGTAATCAAGGTGAATTAAAGGTAAGTTGGGAAGGAAAATGAAATATTTAGGAAACTAACACATGAATCAAGAATAATAGGAGTATTAGCAACTGTGTAGACACATAAAAGAAAATTCTCAAGGCAGCACTGATAACCAGTGGCATCAGAATTGGAACTCAGGCTTTGCTTTCAGCACACTCCTTCCCTTCTCTAGACAACTTCTTCATCTGTACAGAAAGAAGGCAGATCTGAATGTTCCCTTCCTGTCCTAACATTCTATGTGTAGTATCATAGAAAGATATTTGGTCTTTGTCCCTGGTTCTGGCACAGCACTCCAAAAACCCTTGGAATTTCCTGAGTGATAAGGGTGACAAGTACCTTTGGTTCTAAAGAGGCTGCACTTAGTGGGGACCTTAGCTTCAGGATACGGCCTGGTCTTGAGGAAGAAGAAGGTATGATTAAAGGGTGGGATAATCTTCAAAGATGGGCAATGGTGAGTATGATTCCTGAGAAAACAATCTATGTGTGACTTTTCAAGCCTGAACATAGGCCATTATGAAGGCTTTACCTGGCTGGCATCATGGAAGAGAGCTGTGCTCCCCACAACAGACTTGATGCATAACCAATGCATAACAATCTTCAAGAGGAGCTGTGGTCAAGGACTCAGACTTTTCTGGCTGGTTATGGGCTCTTGCATATTTGCATTCCTAGTCCATGGGCCTTCTAAAATATCGTAATCTGTCCTAATTGCTCTTTTTCTTGTTCTTACCCCTCCACCATAATACAAAGTCTTCTTTTCCTATAACATTTATTATACTCTGATTTTATCCTGGCTTGTACTACTTCATAAACAATAGTGTAAAACAGATTATGTCATCATCTAGAAGCACATACACACACAGTATATGGAGCACAGTTTACATGTGTGAAACTGACAGATGAGACATTTTTTCTCCTGGTTGAGTGCTTTGGGTTCCCCAGTCCTTGTCTTCTCGAAGGAAATAATTCACTGGAGATACCAGGCAGTGAGTGGAAACAGCAAGGAGTTTATTAGGTTGAAGCGAAAGTACACTTAGAGGCGTCCAAGCAGGCAGCTCAAGAAAATTCAAGTGTCCCATTGAGTTAAAAGCTCTGGCTTTTATGCCATTGTAGCTTCCTGGTTCTTAGTTTGTCCCACCCCTAGTCTCACCTAGGATATGCCCCTGGGCCAGTCGATGAGCTAATTGTACAGAATATGCCAACCACAGTATCAAAATGTTATCGACTGCAAAGCCTGGATGTTTGCTGAGGGGGTCCTAGCTAGAGGCCCTTATGTGCTTTTTCAGAATAGTCTTCCCCTGACTACTTTAGGCTCATGTCTAACTCTCTGCCTATTCTAACAATTTTGTTAGATCTTGTATGTCATAAATATCATGTCATAAATATCATGACATTCCATTTGTTCTGTGAAAACATAAACCCAAATTATTCTTCAAGATGGAGAATCTATAACGATGTAAGGAGTAGATAGCAATACTAATACCAGTAAGTTCTCTATAGAGTTTTAAACCTCTGAATATGTTACCTATACTGGGCTAATACACTATTGGGGAGGAAGAATTTTCCTCTACACTTCAAGGTTCTCCTAGGCAGTCTAAGAATCAAATGGACAAAAGACTGGCAGGAGACAATCAATTATATATAAGGAATCCACACAGACTTGACAGGCAAAATGAGATACATGTGTCATTCTTAACTACAGAGAAGGGGTAGGGGCCTGGGACTTCACAGAGGACAGTGATTCACAGGAATATGGAAAAGAGTAAATATTTGGTAAACAATTGTTTGCTGGGTCATTCAGAAACAATGGAACATAGGTAAAATTTAGAACAGATAGGCCTTTCTAGGTTTCTCCCTGACTACCATACCTACTTCATACTATAGTGGCATTACCTGGTGATAGCTCTCTTTCTGGAGCAGGTGGCCTATCTAAATTCTCTCCCGGCAGTCAAAGAGAAAGTCAACGTTTCTTCCTGAGTCTTTTGGGCCTTGATTGTTTTCAGCTGGAAATAATCTGCATGCCAAAGAACATTTTTGGGGCCACCTGTCCTTGGCCCCTACACTGTCATTCTATTGAAGTATTGAAGGAAAGAACCAGTACTCAGTGATACGTGTAATTGATAAGACTATATCAGAGCATTGAACCATGATTCCTAGAAGATCTATTATTTAGTAGGGCAACCTAGCAATCCACTGAGCCATTTCTACTAGCAACATAGATGGTATGTCGCAACTGAGACCCATTCTTCTTTATTGGTGCAGGGGCAAGGGCAGGCCACTCCAAGATGTGCCACTTTAGCATGGAGTTTATATCAAAACTGAAAACAATCAAGGCCTAAAAAACTCAAAAAAACTTTGACTTCCTCCATTTACCCACCTCCAAAATTGCATATAAAGAAGGAAGAGAGCCATCACCACACATAACTACATTATAATATGAACTAGGTGGGGTAGACAGGGAAGAATGTGGCAAAGTCTGTTAAAATTCTTCTGTGTGTTCTGTTGTTTCTGGGGTGACACATAAAGCATTTGCTTATTGAATATTTACTCTTTTATATTCCCATGAATTGCTTCCATTTCCCTTTGAAGTCCCAGGTCCCAGCCTTTTCTCCTAAGTTCAGAATAACATATATAAATCCATGTCCCTGACTGTCAGTAATCTAATGTCTATGGATTTAATTACATACATAATTAAATTTTTTTTTCCTGTTAATCTGTCTTATGTCAATTTAATTCTTAGACCATCCAGAAGAAGGGTAAAGGAAATTCTTCCTCCCCAACACTGGTAATAAAATAGAAGCTAGAGTTGGATGAATGATCTCTTCTGTCTTGCTTACAGCTGTTTATGCTCTGCTTTCTTGCTCATTAAAAACCAGAAGCATCTTTGAGAACAATCAGACATTCACTTCTTCTACAAGAAACCCAATGACCACCTTATCAGTCTGTTCAGATTTTTCCCTGCTTAACATGCTGATAATTGAGTCTGAAAGACTTGACATAGAAATACATACTTTATACAGAATAGAAACAGAATTATTTTTTTTAAAAAAAGCTCTGTGCTGCAGGCAGATTAAACAACATGAGCATTCTTTTGAATGTACATATTTTGCCTGACAAGTTCAGCCCATTTAAAATCTGAAGTCTAGAATGCCTGTCCTACATTTATTTCCAAGCTTGTAATTTATCTTTTATCTCTATGGAAGTTATTCACCCACTATTCTCTATAACAAACACTTGGTATTTCTTTTATTGATAGAATATATTTTATTTGCTTTATTCTCAAGAAACGCTTTCACTAAACACTAAATCCTTCAATGACTTGTCTGTATTTGGAGCGATATGTTAATCTTGATAGATCACCTGACTTAATCCTTCATAATAACTGTTTCATAGAGCTGTTTCTATAGAATATTTAGCAAAGCAGGGTTAGAGAAGAAATAACCAGGTTCTACCTTAAACATGTAGTAACACACAGCACCTAATCATTGTGCTTCCATCCCCTGTGAATGACTTGCTGCTAATTTAGTTATTTTTTTTGGAGCACTTTCTACTTGTTGGATACTGTTTTCTCACTGGGATGCATCAGTAAACAAAAGAGACATAATTTTGGTCTTTATGAAGTTTGAGCTGCAGATGGGTCCTGTGGGGAAAATGAAAGTTCTATGGCCAAGATCCTTACCTGGCCCTAAACAACTTGATGATGTAATTGGCCTACTGCTAAGCCAATGCTTTCATATCATAGGTAATGAGCTATTATTGACTGAGTCACTATATAAAGAGCTCTGCCCAGTGTTCTGGGTGAAGGCAGAGATGGAGATGGATTAGGGACCTGCAGACTTCTGGACGCAGACCTGATTCTAGGACTCTACCTACCACCGTGAGAATATAAGCCAGGTATAAACCCTTTCACCCAAAGAATGTTCTGTGTCATTTCTCAGTCTCACTGAATCCATATTGAATTTTCCATGGGCTGAAACCCTCAGGCAAGACAAACCAGAGAAATTAGACACATAGATAGTTTTAAAAGTTAACAAATTAGTTAATTACAATTTGAGTAAGTTATCTGAAGAATTGAAGAGGCATCAAGTTTATATATAAATTTCCATTTCTAGCACCTGGGCACCTGGGGTCAAGAGCTGTTCAGGGAGGAAGTGAAATTTAACATATGAAATGTACATTAGGCTGGGAAAGAATATGTGTTAAGATCTGTGGTGGGAGAAAACAACAGAATTGAGAAATGGAAACAATACCGTTGACCTCATGGAGAGTGAAGTCAGGGCAGGCAGGAGATTGTGAAGCAATGTCAAACATTTTGACCTTTAGAAGAAAAGCAATGGGGAACAGTAGAAAACCTCTAAATAATCTAAGTTGTGGAAAGTGGGCTGAATAAAGATGATAATGGGGGTGGAGAGGCAGGGTAGGCAGTTGCTACAGAAAACAGAAGAGATGATGGTGATTAGCCTGAAGTGGCAGCAGTGGGAATGGGGAGAAACAAACACATTCAAGGCATATTTAGAACAAAGTTTATAGGATATGATAATTGATTAGATAAGCAGATGAGAGAGAAGATATCAAAGGGAACTTCAAGGTTTCTTAGCCTGATTAATTACTGCTGTTAAAAACAACTTACTTTTGACGCAGCACGCCCAAGATGGTGGCGCGGTCGTCGTCGGGGTGGCAGCGACAGAGGGGGCGGCGGCCGTGGCGGTAGCGGCGACGGCAGCCGTGACGGCGGCGGCAGTGCGGAGACGGGGCCGCGGGGAATGAGGCGGTCATGGCGGGCCTGCGGCGGAGCCGTGTAACGGAAAGGCGGCTCCTCCTCCCTGCTTCCGTTGGCCGAGTCGGGGGCGCGCGCATGCGCGCGGCCGCCGGAGCGGGCTCCGCACCGCACCCCCACCCGCGCCTGTAGGATGATGAAGCTCAAGTCCAACCAGACCCGCACCTACGACGGCGACGGCTACAAGAAACGGGCCGCATGCCTGTGTTTCCGCAGCGAGAGCGAGGAGGAGGTGCTACTTGTGAGCAGTAGTCGCCATCCAGACCGATGGATTGGCCCTGGAGGAGGCATGGAGCCGGAGGAGGAACCAAGTGTGGCAGCAGTCCGTGAAGTCTGTGAGGAGGCTGGAGTGAAAGGGACATTGGGAAGATTAGTTGGAATTTTCGAGAACCAGGAGAGGAAGCATAGAACATATGTCTGTGTGCTCATTGTCACAGAAGTGCTGGAGGACTGGGAAGACTCAGTTAACACTGGAGATGGGGACGCCGGCTGGGCTTCAGGCTCTGACATGGAAGCTGAGGAAGGCTCAGTGCAAGAGGAAACCACTAAAGTGGTTCTCTCTGGAGGGAAGGAAGAGGGAATGGTTTAAGATAGAAGATGCCATAAAAGTGCTACAGTACCACAAACCCGTGCAGGTGTCATATTTTGAAACGTTGAGGCAAGGCTACTCAGCCAACAATGGCACCCCGGTCGCCGCTACCACATACTCGGTTTCGGCTCAGAGCTCGATGACAGGCATCAGATGACGGTAGATTTGCTGTAAAAGAAATGGAAATGGGAAACTAGACTGAAGTGCAGATCCTCCTTCTCACCCTTGCTCTTTTCACCTCTCCTCACAGGCCGCCTCTTTGAAATAAGGCATGATTGGCAGCAGAGAAAGGGTTTGTTGATAATGTTGCTTTTGGTGTTAAGTGATGGGGCTTTTTCTTCTCTTTTTATTGAGGGGGTGGGGGTTGGGTATGTAATTTGTAAGTACTTTTGTGCATGATCTGCCCCTCTCTTTTCACAACCTTACAATTCTCTAAAAAGAGGCAGCATTTCCTCTGAAGTGTTCCTGATCATCTCATCCCAGCCCTGGCCAGACACTTTTTTCTTCTTTGATTTTTAATTTTTTTTATTAAAAGATACCAATACGAAAAAAAAACTTACTTTTACCTATGTGGGAAAAAATATATATTGTGAAGTAAGATTCAGAAGAATGAAAGACTTTATTCAGTATCCAGCTTTACTGTAATTAAAGGATAAAAGCCACAAACAGGGAGAAGTCAGGTTTCCTACTGCTATCTAACTCCTTCCTTTTCATTAGGATATCTGCACAACACACACATTGAATATAAGCAGTCTCCAATAAATATATATTTTCTATAGAAGTAAGAAATGCTTCACAGATTCATAGATTACAGATTTATTTACTGTGAACAATCCTCAACAGATCGGGTAAATCATGCTAGAAGCATTCTATGATGGTCTTGCATGGTAATAAATACCATTAATGCTTTGCCAGATCTATTATTAGTGTGTGTACAGACACGTAGGAGAAGAGGGATTGCAGTCCTTTTGTTATCTCTTTCCTTCCCATTGGGCACAGAAATTTATACAACATACCTAACTTACTTCATAAAGAATGTGTACTGGAAAAAATGAACATTTTATTTAAAACTTCTTCAGTATTTTATACTTTAAAAAATGTATTAGAAATATTATTACTATTTCTTGCAAGAACCCTATACAGTAGGCAGCCAATCATTTTAAAGACAAGAACATGGATACCTAGAGAAGTTAGGTAATTTACCAAGTACAGTTCTGACTCCAATTTCCATGTTCTTTTCTCTGTACCTCACTGCTTTATCAATACTGTTTAAATGGTAACCTTAAACAAGAGCTAAATGCAAATGTAAAATTGTACTTCCCTCAAGTTTGAGATGAATATATATATATGAAAGAAGGACTAATGCTTGAATGTATGATTTAATTTTATTTTAAGAATTTGCCATTGTACAATGAAAGAAGTAATTTTCAGGTGTGATGCCACCAAAAAAATAAAATAATCTATACTTATTAAACCAAGCATGATTTTCCTATTAGGCAAGCAATCAAAATATTAATATGATGACACTTGGCTAGAACATCATAAAAAAATCCCTCTCTCCCTCTCTATCTTTCTTTCTTCCAATGTAGGTATGAAAATTAATTCACATGTAACTTTGTAAACTTGTTTTAAAAACAGATACATGTTCATAAATATGTTTATGATCTAGTAAATTCACTTTGAGCTATTTTTCTCTTTGAAGTAAATAATCTTCAATTAAAACTTGCACTCAGAGGTATTAATTGCAATGATTTGCTTAATAAGAAAAAAATTAGAAACTAAATCAATGATGGAACAAAATAAATCAGTTAACAATGATATAACAGTCTGATAATATATTTGTAATCATAATGTCTATTAATACTATTTAGTAATGTGAAAGTGTTTATTCTAGGAGCATATAATACAAAAATATGTAGCAATATTGTCATATCTATGGAAAACAGGTAGTACACATAAAAGTGGAAATAAATAGACCAAGCTGTTAATATAGCTGTTTTTATGCACTAGTATATAGATGGCATTTATTTGATAGGAAGCCATGCTGCTTTCTATTTTTTGTGGTGATGCTTGGGATTATAAGTTAACAGTTCTCATAATTATGATTATCAGCTCATAATTATGGGTTCTTCAAGTCCTAGACATCAGGTCACCAAACTCCTGGAGATGATGAATAGGAGTGTGGGCACTCCAGGAAGTGGGCCATGCTCAGCAGGCACTCATCAAAGAACACAGGAATTACCCTTTCAGACAATGTCTTCTCAATTTTTGCTTTTTTATCCCTCATTATAGTCCAAAAAACGCAGAAAAGAAAGTTCATTAATGCATATCACCAGCATATTTGAGAAACAGAGACTAGGAGGAAATGTATCAATTTGTTAATGATGTAATGATGGCTATTTCTGGTGGTAGAATTAGGTAGTAGGTGATATTTTTACTTACTTTATAAAACTTTGAGTGTTTTCAAAACTTACAACAGTCAATATGGACTTTTATTATAATCATAAATTTAATAGAGAGTTTAATAACATTAAACCATTTGCTTTAGTTTGTTAGGGCTATCATAACAAAGAACTTCAGACTGGGTGGGTTAACAACAATGTATTTTCTCACAATTCTGGATTCTGGATGTCCAACATCAAGGCAGGTTTGCTGCTTCTGGCGTTTCTCTCCTTGGCTCTGTTTTCACATGGTCTTTCTTCTTTCTCTGTATTATAATCTCCTCTTCTTATAGTGACACCAGTCACATTGGACTAGGTACCACCTTAACAGCCTAATTTAACCTTTATTACATCTTTAAAGACCCTATCTTGAAATAGTCATATTCTAAACTATTGGAAGTTAGGACTTTTAACATTTGCATTTGAGAGGGGCTCACCACTCTCAGCCCATAATACCATTATAGCTATTTGGTCTCAAGTTAGCAGAACTCTGACTCATTTTGTCGTGCTCTCTTTTCCATCCCTTTTCCCCAGTGGGCAGAGAAGGAAACCAAAATGCTTAACTGGATTAAACTGTTTAAGAATGCTTCCACTGGTTGTACCATGCCAATATCAAACAATAATCTGAATGATTTCTCTAACTCCAAAGACTGCTATTCCCATCCTAAAAAGTGCCTACTTTTGCATCACCCACATTCCTTTGAAAAAACCAGCACAAAGAAGGCTAGAATATGGGCTTTGACATCAGAACACACCCGGGTTTAAATCTCAGGCCTTCCGCTTACTTGCTGTGTGACGGACAAATTACTTAACTGCTTTGGATTTCAGTTTTATCATCAGTAAAAATCAGAATAACGATATGTAATATTATCTTTGTTTTAAGTGGTATAAGTAGAGATAAAGTATTAGACATTTGATAACACTATAGTTCATTTCTCTTCCTCTCTCTCTGTGTCTCTTTTCTTCCTCTCTTCCCTTTGTGTTTCGACATTTCGATTGGACTTGAAATAATACCAACCCATACCTTCATATTTCTCCATCTATTTCTTCCCCTTTTTAATGGAAGCACAGTTGCCCTATTGCTTTCCCCAAAGATACAGCCAGGTATGAAGCAACTGCTTATCTTTATAGAGGTGGCCTATAAGACAATACACAAGTTCTCATATTTTACTAATTATGGCACAATGCCTGGAAACAGGATCTTCTTACATTTTGTCAGATTCAACCCTAAGTTAATATTCTTAAAAAAAGGGAATTTTCAGATCTCACTTATTCATATAAGTGAATTATTATTCTCTTACTCTCTTTATTCATGTAAGATGAGCAATATAATTTGATAGAGATGTAATGAGGTGTATAGGTGATTGTTATACAAAGGAACTACTTTCTGCATTAAAAAAACCAAAATATCCTTAAACTTGAGAACAGAGTACAAAGACCACTTCTATCATCTCAATTATTTAAAAATTCAAGTTCCTTAGCAAACTACCTGAATCTGAAAATTCAAGTCATGAAATATGCAGTTAGATTAGGAAATCATGCACAAATTCAACTGCTTCAATATGCAGTTCATCCATTCAATTACACAGGAAACCTAGGGGGGGGCACTGCTGGGTCTGTAAATTATGAAATGAGATGAGCCATAAATACATCTTATTAAAATGATTGCACTTCTCTCTCTTTTGAAATATCTTCACCAACAATACTAGAATAATTATTTATTTCTGTTCTTTTTGACAATGAAGTCCCATCTACCAAATGTGATAATATACTGCAATGCAAAAAAACAAAATTACAGACTACAAAGCCTGTTGGTAACTTACCTCTTTAAATGAAAACAACACACAATAACATGTGGTGGGGAAGCAGAGGTGTCATATTTCCTTGTCCCAGCAATCAGCAGGACTCCTTTTTGGTGGGAGCAACATGTAAATGCATTTGAATCACAATGTCACACATACTTGTTATGATAATGTGGTAAGTTACTGCACATAGAGATTCCTGAACTGTGACCCTTTACAGAAGAGTAAAATTAGGCAGTAATAAAAATGTCAGCATTTTCAACCTAAAATGTTGACATTAAAATAAGCCAACCAACAGAGCAAAGAATATTTCACCACTATTTCATTAAAAAAAGGATATTTTAGAATCCAAAATATTCAAAGGGTCCAATTTAAAAATAAGTGATCATTTTTTAAATTGAAGTGATGGATGGGTGAGGTCAATTAGTGGAAATGTGACCAATTATTCATTTCATTTTTCCATGTCATTTTTAAACACTTCTGAACTATTGAGATCTTCATTACATTTTTCTGTGGATCAGTACTTGGGAAGCACAGTCAAAATTGATTTGCCTTTTATTCCTCATTTGTAAAATAGGAATACTTCCCATTATTCTCTAAATATTAACAGAAAAGTAAGATGAGATATGGATGTAATAAACCACTGGAAAATATATAGTGTTTTAAAAAAATTGAGTTAATCTCTTGTCCCCTTTCTTCATTTAACACAGTGAAGGAAAAGAGCAAAGTGCTCATTACAGGTTAGAATTCATTTACCATTTATTAGCTGTACGAAGTTGGGAAAATAAATGTAAGGCTCTATAACAGGCTAAATGATGGCCCCCAAATATATCAGGCCCTAACCCTTGGAACCTATAAATGTTATCTTTTATGGTAACATGGTCTTTGCAGATGTTATTAAGATAAGGATCTTGAGATGCCGAGATTAATCTCAATTATCTAAGTGGGTGATAAACACAATCACAAGTGTTCTTACAGAACTGAGACTAAAGAAGACTGGATACACATAGACAGAAGGACGTTGGAAGGTGAAGCAAAGAGAGATTTAAAGATGCAGACTTTGAAGACTGGAAGGAAGAAGAGACAAACCTAGAAATGGCAAAAACCACTGAAAGCTGAAAAAAGTCAAGGAATAGACTCTCTAAAGCCTCCAGAATGGGGGTAGGCTTGCCAACACCTTGATTTTGTTCTGGTGATAGTAATTTCAGACTCTGGTCCCCAGAAATGTGAGATTAAGTTTTCGTGTTTTAAGCCACCAAGTTTGTAGTAATCTGTTATTAAGAAACGAATACAGTTTTCTTAAAATGACTGGATGAGCTGATCTGATATTTGAGTCTTCAGTAGAGTGTGTAGGGAGAAGTGGGAGAATAATAAATTCTCCTCAAGGTGAACTTTACCCAAGAATGCTGGAAGATGTTTCATTATGATTCATGTACATCTTTGTCTTCATACAAATGTCTCATTAAGAAACAAAAGGCTAAACACAGGGCTTTCCACTTTTTCCTGAACCTGTTGACAAGGCCAGACACAGACCTTCCCCCTTTCACCCCAAGCTAATTTCCCATTCTTTGTCTCACGAGCAATTAACTAAAATGAGAACTGTCCCCCTGATACTAGTCAACACAGAGATAAACATTTTCTGTTTAGTTAACTGAATAAGGTATCCTCTGATTGTAAAACAATCACATTAACCATTGTAAATAGCTTGTTTACTTGTCCCCATAAAAATTAAGGCAAGTCGAGGAGTGAGAGGGCGGAGCCAACATGGCGGCGTGAGTAGGACAGTGGGAATCTCCTCCCAAAAACATATATACTTTTGCAAACACAACAAACACAACTAGCCCTAAAAGAGAGACCAGAAGACGCAGGACAGTGGCCAGACTGCAGCTACACCAGAGAGAACCCAGAGACTGGTGAAAGGGGTAAGATACAAGCCCCGGCCCGGTGGGACCGAGCGCCCCTCCCCCCAGCTCCCGGAGGGAGAAGAATAGGCAGAGCGGGAGGGAGACGGAGCACAGGACTGCTGAACACCCAGCCCCAGCCACCCCCACCAGAGCACAGACACAGTGCGTGGGCGGAGGACAGCAAGACCTCTGAGTGGGTGCCGAAGCTGATGCCCCTGTGACAAAGAAAAGCGGGGGCTTTTTGAAAGTCTTAAAGGGACAGGGACTTAACAGCTTGACGGAAACAACCCAGGTCACAGTACAGAAGCTGGAAATTACAGGGAAAACTGGGCGCACTAACCCCCTGGGCAAAAGCTTTGAGAACCCTCACGGAGGAAAACAGTCAAGCAGCCCCCCCATCCATTACCCCTCTGGGCGCTGCGAAAGCAGAGAAGCAGCCTGAGACAAACTCCGCCCACAGAAAGGGAAATTTCTCCCTTCCGGCCCGGCAAGACACAAAGACCCACTCTACACGCAATTACCCAACACAAGCCACTAGGGGTCGCAGTTGTCCCAGTAAAGAAAGGCCAGTACAAGTGAAAATTTTGGCCCTCCCAGCTGACAGTCAATAGCACCTGTCAACATGAAAAGGCAAAAAAATATGATCCAGACAAGAATAACCCAGACAGCTTCGGCATCTGCTACATCTTCCCCTGAGAAGGAATCTGGGGAGATAGATTTAGCCAGTCTTCCTGAAAAAGAATTCAGAACAAAAGTCATAACCATGCTGATGGACTTGCAGAGAAATATGCAAGAACTAAGGAAGGAGAATACAGAAATAAAACAAGCTCTGGAAGGACTGCAAATCAGAATGGACGAGATGCAAGACACCATTAATGGACTAGAAAACAGAGAACAGGAACGCAGAGAAGCTGATGCAGAGAGAGAGAAAAGGATCTCCAGGAATGAAAGAATTTTAAGAGAGCTGAGTGACCAAACTAAAAGGAACAATATAAGAATTATAGGGATTCCAGAAGAAGTAGAGAGAGAAAAGGGGATAGAAAATGTCTTTGAAGAAATAATTGCTGAAAACTTCCCCAAACTAGGGGAAGAAATGGCCTCTCAGACCACAGAGGTACACAGAACTCCCATGACAAGGGATCCAAGGAGGGCAACACCAAGACACATAATAATTAAAATGGCAAAGATCAAAGACAAGGACAAAGTATTAAAGGCAGCCAGAGAGAAAAAAAAGGTTACCTACAAAGGAAAACCCATCAGGCTATCATCAGACTTCTCAACAGAAACCCTACAGGCCAGAAGAGAATGGCATGATATACTTAATGCAATGAAACAGAAGGGCCTCGAACCAAGACTACTGTATCCAGCACGAATATCATTTAATATGAAGGAGGGATTAAACAATTCCCAGTCAAGCAAAAGTTGAGGGAATTTGCCTCCCACAAACCACCTCTACAGAGCATCCTACAGGGACTGCTCTAGATGGGAGCACTCCTAAAAAGAGCACACAACAAAACACCCAACATATGAAGAAGGGAGGAGGAGGAATAAGAAGGGAGAGAAATAAAGAATCATCAGACTGTGTTTATAATAGCTCAACAAGCGAGTTAAGTTAGACAGTAAGATAGTAAAGAAGCTAACCCTAAACCTTTGGTAACCACAAACTTAAAGCCTACAATGGCAATAAATTCATACCTTTCAATAATCACCCTAAATTTAAATGGACTGAATGCACCAATCAAAAGACACAGAGTACTAGAATGAATAAAAAAGCAAGATCCATCCACATGCTGCTTACAAGAGACTCACCTCAAACCCAAAGACGCGCAGACTTAAAGTCAAGGGATGGAAAAAGATATTTCAAGCAAACAATAGAGAAAAGAAAGCAGGTGTTGCAATTCTGGTATCAGACAAAACAGACTTCAAAATAAAGAAAGTAACAAAAGACAAAGAAGGACATTACATAATGATAAAGGGCTCAGTCCATCAAGAGGATATAACCATTATAAATATATATGCACCCAATACAGGAGCACCAACATACCTGAAACAAATGTTAACAGAACTAAAGGAGTCAATAGAATGCAATAAATTCATTCTAGGAGACTTCAACACACCACTCACTCCAAAGGACAGATCCACCAGACAGAAAATAAGTAAGGACACAGAGGCACTGAACAACACACTAGAACAGATGGACCTAATAGACATCTACAGAACTCTACATCCAAAAGCAACAGGATACACATTCTTCTCAAGTGCACATGGAACATTCTCCAGAATAGACCACATACTAGGACACAAAATAGCCTCAGTAAATTCCAAAAGATTGAAATCCTACAAACCAACTTTTCAGACCACAAAGGCATTAAACTAGAAATAAACTGTTCAAAGAAAGCAAAAAGGCTCACAAACACATGGAGGCTAAACAACACAGTCCTAAATAATCAATGGATCAATGACCAAATCAAAATGGAGATCCAGCAATATATGGAAACAAACGACAACAACAACACTAAGCCCCAACTTCGGTGGAACACAGCAAAAGCAGTCTTAAGAGGAAACTATATAGCAATCCAAGCATATTTAAAAAAGGAAGAACAAGCCCAAATGAACGGTCTAATGTCACAATTATCGAAATTGGAAAAAGGAGAACAAATGAGGCCTAAGGTCAGCAGAAGGTGGGACATAATAAAGATCAGAGAAGAAATAAATAAAATTGAGAAGAATAAAACAATAGCAAAAATCAATGAAACCAAGAGCTGGTTCTTCGAGAAAATAAACAAAATAGATAAGCCTCTAGCCAGACTGATTAAGAGGAAAAGAGTGTCAACACAAATCAACAGTATCAGAAACGAGAAAGGAAAAATCATGACGGACCCAGCAGAAATACAAAGAATTATTAGAGACTACTATGAAAACCTATATGCTAACAAGCTGGGAAACCTAGGAGAAATGGACAACTTCCTAGAAAAATACAACCTTCCAAGACTGACCCAAAAAGAAACAGAAAATCTAAACAGACCAATTGCCAGCAACGAAATTGAAGCGGTAATCAAAAAACTACCAAAGAACAAAACCCCAGGGCCAGATGGATTAACCTCGGAATTTTATCAGACATACAGGGAAGACATAATACCCATTCTCCTTAAAGTTTTCCAAGAAATAGAAGAGTAGGGGATACTCCCAAACTCATTCTATGAAGCTAACATCACCCTAATACCAAAACCAGGCAAAGACACCACCAAAAAAGAAAACTACAGACCAATTTCCCTGATGAACGTAGACGCAAAAATACTCAACAAAATTTTAGCAAACCAAATTCAAAAATACATCAAAACGATCATACACCATGACCAAGTGGGATTCATCCCAGGGATGCAAGGATGGCACAACATTCGAAAGTCCATCAATATCACCTACCACATCAACAAAAAGAAAGACAAAAACCACATGATCATCTCCATAGATGCTGAAAAAGCATTTGACAAAGTTCAACATCCAATCATGATAAAAACTCTCAGCAAAATGGGAATAGAGGGCAAGTACCTCAACATAATAAAGGCCATCTATGATAAACCCACAGCCAACATTATATTGAACAGCGAGAAGCTGAAAGCATTTCCGCTGAGATCGGGAACTAGACAGGGATGCCCACTCTCCCCACTGTTATTTAACATAGTACTGGAGGTCCTAGCCACGGCAATCAGACAAACCAAAAAAATACAAGGAATCCAGATTGGCAAAGAAGAAGTTAAACTGTCACTATTTGCAGATGACATGATACTGTACATAAAAAACCCTAAAGACTCCACCCCAAAACTACTAGAACTGATATCGGAATACAGCAAAGTTGCAGGATACAAAATCAACACACAGAAATCTGTGGCTTTCCTATACACCAACAATGAACCAACAGAAAGAGAAATCAGGAAAACAACTCCATTCACAATTGCATCAAAAAAAATAAAATAGCTAGGAATAAACCGAACCAAAGAAGTGAAAGACTTCTATTCTGAAAACTACAAGTCACTCTTAAAAGAAATTAAAGGGGACACTAACAGATGGAAACGCATCCCATGCTCATGGCTAGGAAGAATTAATATCGTCAAAATGGCCATCCTGCCCAAAGCAATATACAGATTTGATGCAATCCCTATGAAACTACCAGCAACATTCTTCAATGAACTGGAACAAATAATTCAAAAATTCATATGGAACCACGAAAGACCCCGAATAGCCAAAGCAATCCTGAGAAAGAAAAATAAAGTAGGGGGGATCTCACTCCCCAACTTCAAGCTCTATTATAAAGCCATAGTAATCAAGACAATTTGGTACTGGCACAAGAACAGAGCCACAGACCAATGGAACAGACTAGAGAATCCAGACATTAACCCAGACATATATGGTCAATTAATATTTGATAAAGTAGCCATGGACATACAATGGCGAAATGACAGTCTCTTCAACAGATGGTGCTGGCAAAACTGGACAGCTACATGTAGGAGAATGAAACTGGACCATTGTCTAACCCCATATACAAAAGTAAACTCAAAATGGATCAAAGACCTGAATGTAAGTCACGAAACCATTAAACTCTTGGAAGAAAACATAGGCAAAAACCTCTTAGACATAAACATGAGTGACCTCTTCTTGAACATATCTCCCCGGGCAAGGGAAACAATAGCAAAAATGAACAAGTGGGACTGTATTAAACTGAAAAGCTTCTGTACAGCAAAAGACACCATCAATAGAACAAAAAGGAACCCTACAGTATGGGAGAATATATTTGAAAATGACACATCCGATAAAGACTTGACGTCCAGAATATATAAAGAGCTCACACGCCTCAACAAACAAAAAACAAATAACCCAATTAAAAAATGGGCAAAGAAACTGAACAGACGGTTCTCCAAAAAAGAAATACAGATGGCCAACAGACACATGAAAAGATGCTCCACATCGCTAATTATCAGAGAAATGCAAATTAAAACTACAATGAGGTATCACCTCACACCAGTAAGGATGACTGCCATCCAAAAGACAAACAACAACAAATGTTGGCGAGGCTGTGGAGAAAGGGGAACCCTCCTACACTGCTGGTGGGAATGTAAACTTGTTCAACCATTGTGGAAAGCAGTATGGAGGTACACCAAAATGCTCAAAGCAGACATACCATTTGACCCAGGAATTGCACTCCTAGGAATTTACCGTAAGAATGCAGCAATCAAGTATGAGAAAGACCAATGTACCCCTATGTTTATCACAGCACTATTTACAATAGCCAAGAATTGGAAGCAACCTAAATGTCCATCGATAGATGAATGGATAAAGAAGATGTGGTACATATACACAATGGAATACTACTCAGCCATAAGAAAAGGGCAAATCCAACCATTTGCAGCAACATGGATGGAGCTGGAGGGCATTATGCTCAGTGAAACAAGCCAAGCAGAGAAACAGAAATACCAAATGATTTCACTCATCTGTGGAATATAAGAACAAAGGAAAAACTGAAGGAACAAAAGAGCAACAGAATCACAGAACTCAAGAATGGACTAACAGGTACCAAAGGGAAAGGGACTGGGGAGGATGGGTGGGTAGGGAGGGATAAGGGGGGGAGAAAAACAGGGGTATTAAGATTAGCATCCATAGCAGGGTGGGAGAAAGGGGAGGGCTGTACAACACAGAGAAGACAAGTAGTGATTCTACAAAAGTTTGCTACGCTGATGGACAGTGACTGTAAAGGAGTATATAGGGGGGACCTGGTATAGGGGAGAGCCTAGTAAACAAAGTATTCGTCATGTAAGTGCAGATTAATGATTAAAAAAAAAAAAAAAGCTGTTCCTGTGTGGTGACCTCCAATGAGTTCTACACAATGATATAAAAGGCATATAAAAGTTTAGGCAAAGGGTCTGTTTGTGTTTATACAGAGGATCAAAGCCTAATTTGGCTACCCCGAAAATGAACTAAGATACGATATGAAAAAGAACTTCCAACATCAGCACTCTCGGGAAGACTCATGACAGAAGATGATCATCAAAAAAAAAAAAAAAACCCCAACAAAGATCCACGCACTGCTACAGCTGTAGATGCACTCATCCCACCAGCTCCTGGACTTGCCATGGGAATGAAGAAGGAGATATCTAAGCTGGCCTGTGCATACAGTAAAACAACAAATTTGACTGGATCTATACTGTTGGAACTCAACCAAGAATTAGGAGAAGTGTAAATTGTAGCGCTCCAGAATCTTACAACTACAGACTATTTACTGTTAAAAGAACATAAGGGATGTGAACATTCCCCAGGAATGGGTTGTTTTAATTTATCTGAATTCTCTCAGACTGTTCAAGTTCAGTTGGACAATATCCACCATATCATAGATAAGTTTTCACAAATGCCTAAGGTGCCTAACTGGTTTTCTTGGTTTCACTGGAGATGGCTGGTAATTACAGATATGCTTTGGTTATGTAACTATACTCCTATTATATTAATGTGTGTGTGCAATTTAAGTAGTAGCTTAAAACCTATACATTCTGAAGTTACTCTACAAGAAGGTATGTCAAAGTAATAATCAATCTTCCCAGGTTTTCTTCCGCCTGCTACTTCTATAGCTTTTCTTCTTCCTACCTAATCACAACCTTTAAATAGAACTCGTGCCACATGTCGAATTTACCAAGTATCATAATTCTTCCAAGTGGTAAAGATACCTCAAGACAAATGCTGGGCATAGAAGCCACAGGGCATAAATATGCAAAGAAGTAAAAAGCTAACCTTTTCAAACAATAAGGCTTCTTTCTCACTTACCAACTTAACATTTCCCTGTATGGCCCCGGAAGATGACTGGTTAGCCAGAGACGGGTAAGATTCCTCAAGGGAGGAACAACCTAAGACAGGCACAGTCACAGGGGGCGAACTGGTGAGAAAATGGGGAGCAGCAGAGGTGAGGCTTAGAACCTCCCCCCTCATGTTCTGAGAGAAATCTTCTGCATACATGGACGTTTATTGCCCTCGTCTAGCTCGGATTAACACATAGTCTACAGGCACACACCTGATCATCTACATTTGCTCTCTTATAACACTAAACTCTGTTTTCTACCTTTATCTCTTATCTACCTACCACTTCAGCATTTTATTAAAAATAATAATAATAGAGAAATGTGGTATCCACATATAAATCAAGTTTAAAAATCAAATCAATATTCATATTTGTACTGACTGTTTATAGTTCATAATACATGAACAAAACCGAAAGCTTCTGTGATGACTGCCCTTGCACTGTTCACCATGTAACTTATTCACTATGTAAGAATTTGTACTCCATGTAAGAACTTGTTCGTTATGCATCAGAAGATTGGAGACTGACAAAAATTAGGCTTGGGGTGGATTAATGATTGCGCATTGAGTATTGAGCCCCGTATACAGAAATTTATTGTTGTTAACAACTATTTGATCAATAAAATGAGAGATGCCCTCACAAAAAAAAAATATATATATATATATATATATATATATATATAAACAGACTTCCAATTGTAAAATAAATAAGTAACCGGGATGTAATGTACAGCATAAGGAATATAGTCAAAATATTGTAACAACTTGGTATGGTGATAGCTGGTACCTAGAATCATCATGTATATAAATGTTGAATCACTGTGTTGTACACCTGAAACTAATGTAATGTAATACTGTGTGTCAACTACCCTTCAATAAAAAAAAAAAAAAAAAAAAAAAAATTAAGGCAAGTCATCCTGCTGAGACACTCCCATCTTCGGTTAGCTTGCTCTCCCTGTTGGAATAGACTGAATAAAATCAGCTCTCTTGCCTGGTGCATTCTGGCTTCAATACAAATAATTTATCAAAATAAAATTTATTTTGGGCCTTGTCAAAACGCCATATGACTGAAAGGACATCTTGAAGAAATAAAGTACATGGAGTAGTTTAATAGTTATTCTTGGCACCTCTCGGAGTTTGATTCTGTGCACTCTGTTGCCCTAACACCATTATTGGTATTAATCACCTTGATTTACATTGCAAGAAGGACCAGCTTGAACCCCTATAACCTTTTCTTAGTACACTTTAAAAAGCCAGCATATTTAAGTCTAAATGCATAATTGGGCAACCAGAAATTTTAGCATCAATAATTAACTATGGCACATTAGAAAATAAACAAAACTCTTCAGTTTCAGTTTTCTCTGCTTATTTGAGAGACAAAAGGCATCAGCTTTTAAAGCAGTGTATTTCACAGGGAAAATTGGGAATAAATATCATACTGCTTAGAGTACTTTTGCGTACTGAATCAATATTTTAATACCACTACATTTTATGCAGGTAATAATACACATATTAATTTTTATTACCTTTAAACTTCTTTAATACTGTGTAACTATTAAGAAAATATCAGAAACAGGAAGATAAAAATAAGGCAGAAAGAAGTTACAAATGGAAATAAGATGCTAAATCATAACAGTGTCTTTGAA
This sequence comes from Manis pentadactyla, assembly GCF_030020395.1. NCBI lineage: Eukaryota > Metazoa > Chordata > Mammalia > Pholidota > Manidae > Manis > Manis pentadactyla. Next base: position 64,507,945 of record NC_080027.1, read on the forward strand.
GCTAGTTGTGAGCCAGTAGTGTGAGTGGTAGATAGGGGTGACAGTTCCCATTGGTTCTAATAAAGACTCTGACTGTCCAGGTGATTTCAAGAAGGTCACATTCTTCTGAACTTTAATTTCCTTATTTGCAAAGTAAAAGAGCTCAATTTGTTTAAATCTCTTATCTCTCTAGTTTGAAAATGATGTAATTTTATTCAACAAATTTTGAGTGTCTGTTAGGGTAAAGACGTTTATTAGTAGTTGCTGAAGTGTATACACAGATCTTATAGTCAATGTCCTCAAAATTCTTTAACCTACTGAAGTAGAGAAAACTTAGGTAGTTGAGTAAATAAAGCCTCATACAAGTAAATACTTAATAAGCCAAGTATGATGGGGGTAGACAGGAACAAGCCAATATATATCTTGGTTGAGTCAAAGAAAAATGGATCAGATTAATCTATGTGTTGTACCTTTGCACTTTTCACAACTATTTTAAACATTGCACTACTTTGTGCTTTGCTTTTATTCTCCCAAATGAATGTGACTACTATTTTTAATACATTCATAATGTATCTAGATCATAAAAATGCAATTATATAACTGCATGCTCTAAATCCACATGTTATAGGAAGGTAATGTGAGGACTGATACTTGATGGGAAAATCAGCTGCTTGGTCTAGAGACATCAGAAACTATTCATCATGTCTGCAATATCTATCTGGAAGCAAGACTGTGTCTTCTTGAAAAATACCACAGAAGTGAGAATAGTGTGTATGAATCCAGTCTTTCCAGATGGCTTGATGCACTGATGTGTTTTTGCCAGATTGACAATAGTAGTTGGTCTCTGCAACCAATACAACAGGAAATGAATGGCTTAAGGATTTTTTTTTTTAATCTAGTATCCGCCAACAATTCATCTGAGTTTACAAATGCCACACAATGACAGGGAGTAAGAACAATTGAGGGTTTCACAAATTATTGTCAAATTCAGTTTTAATTTGAAAAAGCTAGCAAAAGTTTCTCTCCTCTGCTCTCAGACTTATTTTCTACTCATTATCTCCTCTTGTTGTCCCTAGACAATGCCATGCTGTTGAATAAACTCCCTCTGGTCAGAAATGCATAACATAGAAAACAGCATGAAGTCCTAGTGCCAATTACAAGTCATTTTGCTTTTCATTTCTTTGGTACATTAAAAAAGAAAGCAAGAATGAGAAGAAAGAAAGAAAAAGAAAAGGAAGAGGGAAAGAAAGAAAGAAGTATTTTACTTCTAAAAGTTGAAAACTTTGCAAAACCTACTTAAATAAACATTAAAGCTCAATCTCTAAGCTAAAAAGGACTGCATCCTTTTTTTACTTCTCACCTCACTGTTAAGCAATCTGAGGCACCTTCACAAGCTGGAGGAAAACGGGTTGGAGCAGGTACATCCTTTTCTTTCTCTATGTCAATTAAATGTTATCATTTAAGAAGTATTGCTGAAACCATCCATTTTAGAGTAATTTCAACATTTCCCAAACTGAAAGTTTTATATTCTTTTAAGAACTTATTGATCCATTGCAAGTTGTTTCCAACTCAGAAAGAGAAACTACAGATAAGATCATTTTCTAAATGACCCTGTCAGGCTCCCAGAACTAACATGCAGAATGTGGAAACTCAGCTAGGAACCTTCACCATGGCTCAAGTATCTTAAATATTAATATTGCTAAGCAAGATTTTTTTTTCAGATGAATCTAATAACTAAAAACAACTAATGTTTTGAAAGCAGGCAACACACTTGCCAGGATTTATCATTAATCAGAGTCTTCTGGATAAATTTAGACAAACTAAGAAGCACCAGTGTCCAAAACTCTGAACAGTTTTACCACTTTCTTCCCTATGTGTTAGAGGAAGACAGCAGAATTCGTTTTTCTATTGGAAATTCATGGATGCCAATAGTAGGGTGGCCTTGGCTCAATGTTACTCATACTGTGTTGCTTAGCTTGGGCCTCTGATGATCCTATGCAGCAGGCAGAGACTGTGGACTCTGCCTTGAGAAAAAAAATCTAGTCATGGACCAGCACAGTTCAAGTCACATGCAAGTGAGAAGTTATACCTTGTGTGTAACCTTCCTATGCAGCCTGCATACACAACTCTCATGGTGATTTCTGTGAAACATATCTTATCATACCACTCATCTGCTCAAAACCCTTCAATGCCCCTTCTCCATCCCATTCAATTGTCAATAAAAGTGTACATTTAATGTGTATTTGAGAAATAGATAAAATTAGCATATCCAGCTCAAGATGTTTCATTTTAAGATAAATATGTTCAGGTAAAAAATGAGGCTATAGTTTAAAACATTGCATAAATAATAGCACAGATGGTACAAAGACTTGGCAAAAATTATAATGGTGGGACATACCTTACTAAAATTGAAAGACAATGGTCTACAACAAAATTCAAACTCAGTGAAAAGTAAGGAATTCCATGCATTTTCCTACCATTTTGGCCTTATTTTTAGGACCCTCTTACCCCTGCAATCAGCAATCTTAACACATCTCTAGGAGTTCCCTGGACCTATCAGACCATTTAAAAAAATTTTGGCTTCTCTGGGTGTGGGAAGCGGGCTGATGCCCCTTCCCCCACTTGCTGATGTGGCAGGAATGGAGAACAAAGAAGATCCTGTTTATGCATTCCATGAGCAACTGAAGGAGCCCTGCTGTGCCTACCTTTGCCCAGCTACCGCTGATGTCAATACTGTGCTTGATTGTCTATTGGATAATGCTATTTCCTGGAATAGTGTGCCTTCTTTGCTGTATAAATACTCTGGACTCTAAGAAAGCTTTGCTAGCAACGCGCAGGAGCGTCAGCCCTCCCAGCTCTTTCTGTCTTTCTTTGTTTCCTTTGCCCCCCTTCCGCACTTCAGGACCTGCTCCACTCGGCACGGCCGGACCGCATCATCTGGGTTTTTTGAGTGTAACTCCAGGGAAAAATATGTTCCCAGCCCAGGGCAAATTACGTTTGAAGCTGAACTCAGTCAAAGGGAGAAATAAAGTAGGAAAAACTCATTTGCTGCTTACAGTCACCCACTTCTGCTCTCCCATGTTTCTTATGACTCTGCTGCAAAAAAGGAATCCCACCTAACCTCCCTGGCCCAGATATGTCCTTACTTCCCCTTGTAATCACCTATTAATATGGAGATGAACTACTTCTCTCCACCCCTAGGAAACACCTATTGATATGGAGATTCACAAAGGCCAGGCAAGAGATTCTGGAAATACTGCAATTTTACCCACACTGATCAAGTTGTATCCTTCTCTGGAATGTTATGTCTTATTTGGAAGCTTCTCCTTCTCTCTTGAGAGTACATCTGCACTGAAGTACATTCTGCATATAATTTTTCATAATGTAATGCTTGGTTTAAGTATTATTTTCACTAAGATGACTTGTCTAGTCCCTGTTCCACTTTTCTCCTTCCTGTGAAATTGGCCAATTCTCCTGTGTTCTGGCATGTGCTTTGGGCATTCCTGTCGTAACACTGCTGTTACCCACTTCCCTTAGCTCTTCCTGCAATCACCTCTTCTATTACACCGTGTAACTCAGCACTACGAAAGGGACATAAGTCTAACCAATTATGTTGAACAAATGAATTATGCCCCCATCCTAATTAGTACCAATGAAAAGCTTCTATTCGCAAAATAGTAAGAACACTTGTTAGATTTTTATCATTGTGATACTATCTTGAAAGGAACAGTTGGTTTTTTTTTGACAATCCATTTCCAATGCATAAAATGATACTGAGTTTTGTTAGCACTTTCTGCTAATAATTTAACATTTTTGACATATGTCCACACATTTTTTGATTTCCCTTTCTTTCAAAGGTGGATCTTTAAGTCACCTCCTCTTGAATGTGGATTGGAGTCTCTTCCAATGAATAGAATATGACAAAAAGAAGATATGTTCCTCCTGAGATAACGTTATACAAATTGTAAATTCTATCTCGGTGTGTTTTTCTTCCTTGGATCTCACACCGCAGGAAAAGCCATGCCATCAGAACCACATGCCAAGGAAATTAACTCTCCTGCCAAGAACTGTGACGTGAGCCTGTAAGTGGAGTCTCCAAACACAGTCACACTTAAAATGACTGCACATTGGTTGACACCTTGATTGCAGCTTTGGGAAAAACTCAGAGCTAGAGCCATGCAAATGAGCTGCAGCTGTTCCAAGATTCCTACTCACCCCCATCCCCCAACAGAAGCTTAGAAATAATGTTTTGTTTTAAGCTTCTATTTTTGAAGATAAGTGTTATGTGTAAATAGATAACTAACACCAAGCAGATGACCTTGGGCAAATTGCTCAATCTCTTTGAGCGTTAAGTGTCCTTGCATCTGTTGGGGAGGGGAAATTTTCTTCTACTTTACAAAGTTAAAATTAAAACAATAATTTTAAAGGTTCTCATGACAGAAAGGGACTTACGTGACTTGAGCAGCACTGCCCAGTATTTGCAGCTGTAATAAATACTACATATTTTCCCCTTTCCCAAATATCTTGTGCCTTCTTCTTCTAAATATGACTATTATTGAATATGACCAATATGAACACAGTGCTGCTCTGGGCATTATACAAAATGAGGAAGACAACTGTGACTACTGTATTGAAAGTGCCATCTGCACTGCAAGCTGAATTTTGTTTCTCAAGTCACTAGTCTATTGGTAAATAATAACTCTTATGATAGAGGTATAAATGAATGGTATCTCACATCAGCTTTTTGATGAATTTCACAACCTCATTACATAACTGGTCATATATATAATAGTTATATAAATAGATAAAGGTTTGAGGAATGACTCCCATCCACCCATAATCAAAACCTTTAATCAAGTCTAAAGTCTTCACCAGAAAGCCCACAGTTAAGAAGCCTAATTAAGATTTTGCCCTTTTTAAAATGTAAAATATCTTGGTAGAATAAGCAGAACACTTACTGATGATTGTTATATCATCTTTACTTTCCAATTGTGTTCCACAAACCACTTGCCTCTTAATCATCAGATATGTGTGTTGGGGATATTCTTTGTTAAAAATTAAGTTCCTGGGATCCACGCAGAGCATTTATTTTAATTTATAATTTCTTGTCAGTGATTGAGATTAATCATTAAAGAAAAATACCAAAAATAACTAAAGGTAACTGAAATATTTAGACAGTTAACAAATAGATTCATGTTAATGTAAAAATGTTATTGTAAAATGATAAAATGATTTAAATGTAAATGTAAAAATGATATTATTATAACACTGCAAAATTGAAACTAAAGTATAAGCATGTATATATCAGTGACTTTGATTTATGTGCTTATAAAAACCATACTTTAAAAATAAGTCTGCCATAAAGTACACCTTAATATATTTAAAAGATAGAAATCAAGTCTTCTCTCAGACTACAATGGAATTCAACTAGAAATCAGTAACAGAAAGACAACTGGGAAGTGCCAAAATACATGGAGATTATTATCCCAAATAACACACAGTCAAAAAAGAAACATCAAGATAAATTTTTCTAAAATTCTGAACTAAATTAAAATGAAAGCACATTAAAATTTGTGGGATGTAGTGAAAGCAGAGCTTAAGAGAACGTTTTTATCATTGAACACATATATTAGAAATGAAGAGAGATATAAAAATCAATAACCTCAGGAAACTAGGAAAATAAGCAAAAATTAAATTCAAAGTAAGGAGAAGAAAGGAAATAATGAGAAGAGAAAACAATGAAATTGAAAATAAAAAATCCATAGAGAGGATCAGTAAAACCAAAAACTAGCTCTTTGAAAAGATCAATAAAATCTGTAATCTGTAAACAGGCTAACTAGGAAAAAATAACAGAGGGCATAACTTTCAAATATCAGAAATGAAAAAGGAGACAACACTAAAGATACTATGGAAATTAAAAGGATAAAATAATACTATAAACTCAATGTCTACAAATCTGATAACTTAGATGAACTACACCAATTCTTTAGAAGACATAATTTGCCAAAACTCAAAAAAGAAGAAATAGATGATTTGAATAGGCCTACATTAATTAAGTAAACTAAATCAATCATTAATGACTTTCCAAAACAAAAGCTCTAGGGCCAAAGAGGTTTGTTGATGAATTATGACAAACATTTAAGGAAGGAATTATATCAATTCTCTATAATCTCTTTCACAGGATAGAAGTAGAAATAATACTTCCTAATTCATTTTATGAGGCCGGCATTATTTATCCTAATATCAAAACCAGACAAAGAGATTACAAGAAAACTATAGACCAATATCTATTATGAACATAGATGCAAAAAATTCTCAACAAAATATAAGCAAATTAGAACCTAATAATGTATAAAAATAATTCCACACCACAACAAAGTAGGATTTATCCCAGTTATGCAAGGCTGGTTTGACATTCAAAAATCAATTAAGGTGATTTACCACTTAACCGACCAAAAAGGAATAACCATGTGATCATTTCAACAGATACATAAAAAGCATCTCACAAATACAAAACTTATTCATGATAAAATGGAGTAAACTAGGAATAGAGGACAATTCCTTAACATGATAAAGAATACCTACAAAAACCCTACTGCTAACATCTGTAGATGAAACTACACATTCCCTCAAAGATTAGGATCAAGACAAGGGTACTCCCTATCACTATGCATTTTCAACACAATGAGACAGGAAAAAGAAACAAAAGGTATGCAAACTAGGGTGAAAGAAATAAAACTGTTTGCAGATGGCAGGAACATCTATGTAGAAATTTGAAAACAACAAAATCATTACAGAAACTAGAAAAGCAATTATTGCAAGCTTGTAAGATAAAACATTAATAAACATAAGTCAAAGCTTTCCTATGCACTAGCAATGAGAAAGTTTAATTTGAAATAAAAAACATAACATTTAAATAAGCAACCCCTAAAAATGAAATGCTTAGGTGTATATTTAATAAAATATGTAAAAGATCTCATAGTAAAACTAGAAAACTATGATGAATAAAATGAAGAAAGAACTAAATGAATGAAGAGATTTCATGTTCATGAACAGGAATACTCAATATTGTCAGATGTCAGTTCTTCCAACTTGATCTATAGACTCAATGTAATTCTAATAAAAATCTCAGCAGTTACTTTGTGGATATTAACACTTTCTAAAGGTTATATAAAACAGCAAAAGACCTAGAACAGCCAACACAATGTTGAAGAACAAAGTTGGAGAACGGACACTACTTGATTCAAGACTAACCATAAATTGCAGTAATCAAGACAGCATGGTATTAGTAAAAGAACAGACAAATAGATCAATGGAGTAGAATAAAGAGCACATAAACAGACCCACATAAATATAGTCAATGAATCCCTGACAAAGGAGAAAAGGTTATACAGTGGACCTAAGATGGTCTTTCCAAAAAATGGTCCTGGAACAACTGTATATTCACATGCAAAAAAAAAAAATGATTTAGACATGGACCTTACACATTTCACAAAAATGAACTCAAATGGATCACAGACCTAAATGTAAAAACCAAAACTATAAAACTACTGGAATTGGTAATAAGGACATTGTTTTTCTTGTGAAGTCTTCATAAGAGTGTATATCAATGATACCTCAATTTAAAAAATTAAAAAATTAAAATAAAACTCCTAGAAGATACCATAAAAGAAACCTAGAGGACCTAAAGTAGAGTAATGGCTTTGTTTTTTAACTAAAGTATCATTGATATACAATCTTATGTTGGTTTCAATATACAACACAATGGTTCAAGAATTGCCCACATTACCAAACCCTCAGCTCCACTAGTGTAGTTACTATCTATCAAGGCAGAAAGATGTTACAAAATCTTTAGCTGAATTCTCCATGCTGTACTACCATTGCTGTGACCAACTTATATTGTGATTGTGAATTACTGTTCCCCTTTATCCCACTAACCCTCCCTCCACACCTGCTCCAATCACTCCCACTTGGTAAGTATTAGTTTCTTCTCAGTGTCTATGAGTCTACTGCTGTTTTGTTCCCTCTGTTTTGCTTTGGTTTTACATTCTACAAATAAGAGAAATCACATGGTATTTGTCTTTCTCCACCTGACTTACTTCACTGAGTATACCATCTAGGTCCATCTATGTTGTTGCAATTGGCAGGATTTCTTTTCTTTCTATAGCTGAAAAATATTCCATGGTGTATATGGATCACTTCTTTACCATTCATCTAGTGATGTACACTTAGGTTGCTTCCATATCTTAGCTATTGCAAATAGTGTGGCTATAAAATAAGGGGGCATATGTCTTTTTGAATAAGGGATTTTGTTTTCCTCGAGTAAATTCCTAAAAGTGGGATTACTGGATCAAATGTTATTTTTGGTTTTAGTTTTTCAAGTGACCTCCATAGTGCTTTACACTGGCTGCACCAATTGACATTCCCACCAACAGTGTAGGAGGGTTCCTATTTTTCCACATCCTTGCCAGCATTTGTTATTTCTTGTCTATTGATTAGTGGCCATTCTAACACGTGTGAGGTGATATCGCATTGTGGTTTTGATTTGCATTTTCCTGATGGTTACTGATATTGAGCACCTTTCCATGTGCACATTGGACATCTGTATTTCTTCTTTGGAGAAATGTCTGTTCAGGTCCTCTGCCCATTTTATAATCAGGCTATTTGTTTTTTGGGTGTGGAGGTGAATGAGTTTTTATATACTTTGGATGTTAACCCCTTATTAGAAGAGCCATTTTTGTATATATTCTCCCATACTGTAGAATGCCTTTTTGTTCTGCTGATGGTGTGCTTGGTCCTACAGACACTTTTTAATTTGATACAGTACCACTTATACAATTTTGATTTTGTTCCCTTGCCTGAGGAGATGCATCCAGGAAAAAAATGTTCATGCTTATATTCAAGAGATTTTTGCTTATGTTTTCTCCAGGAGTTTTATGGCTTTAAGACTTAAGTTCAGGTGTTTGATCCATTTTGAGTTTACTTTTGCATATGGAGTTAGACAATAATCCAGTCTTATTCTCTTACATTTAGCTGTCCAGTATTGCTAACACCAGTTGTTGAAGAGGCTGTCTTTTCCCCATTGTATATTCATGGTTTCTTTCTTGTATATTAATTGACCACATGCGTGTGGTTTTTTATCTGGTCTCCCTATCCTGTTCCATTATTTTATGGGTCTGTTCTTGTGCCAGTACCAAATTGTTTTGATTACTGTAGCTTTGAAGTAGAGCTTGAAGTCAGGGAGCATAATTCCCCCCAGCTTTGTTCTTCTTTCTCAGGATTGTTTTGGCTATTCGGGGTCTTTTGTGGTTCCATATGAATTTTAGAACTATTTGTTCTACATCACTGAAAAATGCTGTTAGTGTTTGGATAGGGATTGCATTGAATCTGTAAATTGCTTTGGGCAGGATGGCCATTTTGACAATATTAATTCTTCATACCCATGAGCATGGGAGAGATTTCCATTTATTTGTCTTTAATTTCTCTCATGAGTCTTACAGTTTTCATAGGAAAGGTATTTTACCTTCTTGGTTAGGTTTATTCCTAGGTATGTTTTTCTTTTTAAAGGAATTGTAAATAGCCTTGTTTTCCTGATTTCTCTTTTTGCTTGTTCATATATAGGAATACAACAGATTTCTGTTCATTAATTTTGTATCTTGTAACTTTGCTGAATTAAGTTTTCATTTCTAATAGTTTTTTGGTGGATTCTTTAGGGTTTTTTATGTATAATATCATGTCATCTGCAAATAGTGACAATTTAACCTCTTTTTACCAAATTGTATGCCTTTTATGTCTTTGTGTTGTCTGATTGCTGTGACTAGGACCCTCAGTGCTATTCTGAATAAGAATGGTGAGAGTGGGCATCCTTGTCTTGTTCCTGATCTTAGAGGAAAAGCTTTCAGCATTTTGCTATTAAGTATGATCTTAGCTGTGGGTTTGTCATATAGATATTATGTTGAGGTACCCTCTGTACCCATTTTGTTGAGTTTTTATCAAGAATGGATATTGAATTTTGTCAGATTCTTTTTCTGCATCTATGAGATGATCATGTTGTTTTCATCCTTCTTTTCGTTAATGTGGTGTATGATGCTGCTTTATGAATATTGTGCCACTGGAATAAATCTCACTTGGTCATAGTGGAAAACTGTTTTGATGTATTTTTTAATTAGGCTTGCGAATATTTTGTTGAATGTTTTTGCATCTATGTTCATCAGGGATATTGTTCTGTAATTTTCTTTTTTAGTAGTATCTTTCTCTGGTTTTAGAATTGGAGTGATGCTGGCCTCATAAAATGAGTTTGGAAGTATTGTCTCTTACTTTTTAGAATACTTTAAGAAGGATGTGTATTAGCTCTTCTTTAAATATTTCATGGAATTCGGCTGTGAAGCCATGAGTTTTGTTTTGGGGGAGTATTTTGACTATCAATTTGATTTTATTGCTGGTAATTGGTCAGTTCAGATTTTCTGTTTCTTCCTGGGTCAATCTTGGTAGGTTGTATTTTTCTAGAAAGTTGTCCATTTCTGCTAGATTGTTTGATGTATTGGCATACAATTTTTCATAGTATTCTCTAATACTATCCATTTCTGTGGTATCCATTATGATTATTTCCTCTTTGGTTCTGATTCTATGTATGTGTGTACATTTTCTTTTTTTCTTAATAAGTCTGGCTAGGTCAGACTTATTTTCTTAATAAGTCTGGCTAGATTTATTTATTTTGTTTTTTATCAAAGTACCTGCTCCTAGTTTCACTGATTTTTTTCTATTGTTTTATTCTTCTCTATTTTATTTATTTCTACTCTGATCTTTATTATGTCTCTCCACCTAGTAAATTTGGGCTTCATTTGTTCTTCTTCTCTAGTTTCTTTAATTAGGGGTTTAGACAGTTTATTTGGGATTGTTCTTGTTTCTTGAGATAAGCCTGTACTGCTATGTACTTTCCTTCTAGAACTGCCTTTGCCATGTCCAACAGATTTTGGGCTGTTGTGTTTTTTTTTCATTTGTTGTCATGTATTGCTTGATTTCTGTTTTAATATTTTTCAATGATCCATTGATTATTTAGGAACATGTTGTTTAGCTTCCATGTGTTTGTAGGCTTTTTTGTTTTCTTTATGTAATTTATTTCCAGTTTCATACTATTGTGGTCTGAGAAATTGCTTGATACAATTTCAATCTTTTTGAATTTTTTGAGGCTTTTTTTGTGGCCTACTATGTGATCTCTTTTAGAATGTCCCATGTACACTTGAGAAGAATTGTATCCTGCTGGATAGAATATTCTATAGATATATGTTAAGTCCATCTTATCTAATGTATTGTTCAGTGTGTCTGTTTCCTTATTTACTTCTATCTGGTTGATCTGTTTTTTGCAGTGAATGGTGTGTTGAAGTCTCCTAAAATGAATGCATTGCATTCTATTCCCCCCTTTTATTCTGTTAGTATTTGTTTCACATATTTACATGCTCCTATGTTTGATGCATAGATATTTATAATGGTTATATTGTCTTGCTGGACTGATGCCCTGGACTGACACCTTTATCGTTATGTAATGTCCTTCTTTGTCTCTTGTTCCTGCTTGCATTTTGAAGTCTATTTTGTCTGATACAAGTACTGCAACTCCTGCTTTTTACTCCCTATTATTTACATGAAATATCTTTTTCTACCTCTTCACTTTTTTCTGTGTTTGTCTTTGGGTCTGAAATGAGTCTCTTGTAGGTAGCATATAGAGAGTCTTCTTTCTTTATCCATTCTGTAACTCTATGTCTTCTGATTGGTGCATTCAGTCCATTTATGGTTAGGGTAATTATTGATAGATATGTACTTATTGCCATTTTATCATTTTCTGGCTGTTTTTTTATATGTCCTCTCTTTTTTTCTTCTTTTATACTTTTCTGTTGTTACTGATGGTTTTCTTTACTGTTGTGATTTGATGTCTTTTTATTTATTTATTTATGTACTTTGTATGTATGTATCTATCGTAGGCTTTAGTTTTGTGGTTTCAAAGGTTCAAGGACAGCTTCCCTACTAGATAACAGTCTGTCTTAAATAGCCAATAGCTTGATGGGATTTCCCTGATAAGTAATCTTTTTTCTCCCTCTGTCTGCTTTCAGTGCTCTCTCCTTATCCTTGATCTTTGCCATTTCAAGTATTATATGTCTTGGTGTTATCATCATGGGGTTCCTTTTGTTAGGGGCTCTCTGGACTTCCATGACCACAGTATCTATTTCCTTCCCCAGACAGGGGAAGTTTTCAACAATTATCTCCTCAAAGAGACTTTCTATTCCTTTGTCTCTCTCTCCTTCTTCTGGTTCCCCGATTATGTGAATATTGTTTCATTTGGATTGGCCACATAGCTCTCTTATCATTCTTTCATTCCTAGAGATTGTCTTTTCTCTTTGTCCTCAGCTTCATTGTATTCCTGTTCTCTAATTTCCATCTCATTAAGTTTCCTCTACCTGCAATAATCTATTCTAAAATCCTTCCATTGTATGTCTCATTTCATATACTGTATTCTTCACCTCTGGTGGCTCTTTTCCAGGTCTTCTATTTCTTTGTTGAAGTCTTTCCTGAGGTTTTGAATATTTTTCTGTAAATCTGTGATCATGTTTATGAATTTTATTTTGAAATATTCATCTAAATTTGTGATCACCATTTCACTTAGCCCTCTTTCTACTGTCCTGCCCTACAGTTTTGTTTGGAACATATTCTTCTGCCTTCTCATTTTGTCAGGATTTCTGTGTTTCTCCTTTTGTATTAGATGGCTCTGCTATACTTCCTGGCCTATAAAGTAATAGCTTTATGAAGAAGGTGTCCTATGGTACCCAGAAGCTTTATTCTTTATTTCCTATTGCTTGGTTCTGCTTTGCAGAAGCCCCAGCTGTTGATGTGTAGTGTGCAGGGCCACCTTTCTGTCTGTGCTGGATATTTGTTTCATCTGCCTCCTTTGTGATCAGAACAGGAGTCTCTGCTGAGCTTGCTGTGGGTGTGGCTGTCCTCTGCCTGATCTGTAGCAATGTTTGGGCTGCAGGGTTAATGTGGTATGTGGGCTGATGTATGGCCCTGCCTGGACCAGATGCACAGCACCAGGTTTGAACACTCATGCGGATTGAGGAACTCTTATGACTGGCTCCTGCATGTACATCCTCAGTTGCCTGAAAGCACACCAAGAAAGCTGGGAGAGTCTCCCTCTGCCTACCACACAGCAATGTCTGATGCTGCTGCTGGGCCAGGTGTGTTGGCTGCCACTCAAGTGCATGCAGGGAGGCATCTCAGGGCTGCATTGCCAGTGAGGGAGTAGAGCATCTGGGCTCCTGAGAGTTCCTGACCATTTAGGTCAAGGAAAGCCTGGGAAGGTATCATCCAGTTTCCCTTTCTCCTGAGGAGAGAGCTCTGTCCATCTAATGTCCCTGTGGCACCCCTCCCACTGTGGGCAAGTCTTTTAAACTCTTGCCTCTGCTTTGTGTCTCAGGACTGGCAGTGTGTCTGTCATCCACAAGTGGCTGGAGTCTCAGACTCCCAGTGTTTTCCACTTCTTTCTGGTGTCCAGCCCTGCTAATCACCATAACTCAATGTAATGTGGGCTCATGCTATGCAATTAGATCTCCAGGACTGGGTTTGTAGCTCTCCTGGACTTCTATCCCTTCTTGGCTCCATTCTTCTCTACCCTGCAAGTAGACTGGGGTGGGGGGAGGGTTTGGGTTCCACTCGATCATGGCTCTGACACTTTACCCTTTTCTGTGAGGTATTCTCTTCTTTTCCAGGTGGAGGTGGTCTGTTGTGCAGTCTTCAGGTCATTTTCCAGTTTAGTTGTATTTGCTGTATTTTCTTCTTTTATTTGTTTTTGGGAGAAGTATTCCACCTTGCCTTCCTATACCACCACCTTTTTTTCTCTCCCTTCTTTTGGCTTTGATTAAATTTTTTATTTTAAAATTTTATATTTCACAAATATAAAACATATACATGTATGAATGTATATATAAGGTATAAAAATAAAATGAGCTCTTATGTGTCCAACTTCCAGTTTAGGATATAGAATTCTCTAGAGTAATGGCTTTTCAGATAAAACACCAAAAACACAATCCATGAAAGAAATGATTGATAACCCAGACTTCATTAAAATTTTAAAACTTCTGGCTCTGTGAAAGACAATGCAAAGAGAATGAGAAGACAAGCAACAAACTGGAAGAAATATTGATAGAAGACACATCTGATAAAGGACTGTTATAAAAAATTTACAGTGAACACTCAGAACTCACCTGTACGAAAACAAACAAGCCAGTTAAAAGATGGGCCAAAGACCTTAATAGATACTTCATCAAAGGAGAGATATACAGATTGCAGTAAGCATATAAGAAGATGTTCCACATCATATGTAATCAATGAAATGCAAATTAAAACCACAAAGGAGGTAGTACTACATGCCTATTAGAATTGCCCAAATTTTTAACAGTGACAACACCAAATGCTAATAAGGATATGGAGCAATGGTTACTCTTATTTATTGCTGGTGGGAATACAAAATTGTATAGTCATTCTGGAACACAATTTAGCAATTTATTACAAAACTAAACATACTTTTACTATATAATCTAGCAACCACATTCCTTGGTATTTACCCAGAGGAGTTAAAAATTCATATCATATCCACACTAAAACCTACACACATGGGTGTTTATGTTCCATTTATTAATAACTCCCAAAACTTGAAAACAACCAAGATGTTCTTTAATATGCAAATAGATAAACTATGTTACATTGGGACAACAGAATATCATTCAGTGCTAAAAAGAAATGAGCTATCAAGTCATGAAAAGAGATGGAAGAATTTTAAATGCATATTAGTATGTAGAAGAAATCAAGTTGAAATGGTTGTGTATGGTATGATTCCAGCTAAATGACATTCTGGAAAAATCAAAGCTATAAAACAATACAAAGATCAGTGGTTTCCAGGGATTTGGGTTGAAAGGGGAGGGATGAATAGAAAGAACACAGGGGGTTTATATGGCAATTAAAATACTCTGTATGGTACTACAAACATTGAAACATTTAGTTATACATTTGTTCAAATCCATGTAATATACAACACCAAGAATGAACTATACCATAAACTATGGACTTTAGTTGACTATGATTATATCACTGTAGGTAAATCAATTGTAACAAATGTACCACTCTGGTAGGGAATATTGACAATGGAGGAGATAATGCAAGTTCGTGGGCAAGGAGTATATGGGAAATCCGTGCCCTTTCTCTCAATTTTTCTGTGAACCTAAAGCTGCCTTATAACATAGTCTAAAAGTATCAATCAATCAATCAAATCATCCTTTTCATTTTTTACTGGGAATACACAGTGGGGACATATTTCAAAATATATTACTATTATCCTTAGAGAGTGAGATTTTACAAAAATTTCTCTGTTAATGAAAAAGTAGACTTATTTCTTTTTTTTATTGTTGCAGTCCCAGAATAAAACATAGTAAGTGCTCACTTAAATTCTTCAGAGAGAACACTTTTTCCCTTATCATTGGATACACATTGAAGTTCACACTCATCCTGATACTGCACTACCTAAGCTGTGATTTACCACCAATTATGATATTCTCTGAAAAACAAAAGTTATTCAAAGTGCAATCTTTAGAAATTCTTTGTTATCATTTTCATCATCATCAAGAATCAATTCCCAGCCTTGTCTGAGTGAAATAGGCTGAGTGAAATAATAAGGCACTGTCAGAAGCCTGAAGTAGTATGTCTACAGTGGTGACACCAAAATCTGCAGTAAGACTGTCTTCACTATTAGATGAATGCATCCCTAGCTATATTTTCATGTATTGCTTAATGGTATAATATTCTCCTTCAATTACTGTTGATATTTTTATTTTTTATTTTTTACTTTAGAAGGTCATGGGACACTTTGCAAATTGCATGCAAGTAGCAGTGAACCACATGATTAACAAATGCACACACAAACAAATGCATAAATAATTAGAAAAGACTCATGCTATCCCAGAAACCTATCCAAGAATACTACTTTAAAATACAAAACACTGGGTATATTGCAAAAGAAAATCTCATAGGTGTGTCTCTGTGGTAAATGCTTTTCCATTTTTAATTTATTGAAAAAAGCATTGCAGATTTCCTGAGATTTATCCAAGATTAATCACAAAATTTAAGACTTAAAAAGTGGGAGGATAGAATACAGGTCTCAGGAAAGGTACTATTTCATGAGCTTCTGATTCTAAGGGTTCATTTTCTCTACAGAGGCAGAAGAGTAAACTGTTGATCTAATCATTGACGAATTTTTCTTTCAGGCTCTGGCTGAGCAGTGAGCAGTTTAGAAAGCCTAGCTGAGTTACTGATGCAGTACTGTTAGATTTTCTTCAATGGATTCATTTTTTCTTAGTGTCTCAGAATGGCTAGGCTTGGAGAAATCAGGGCAGAGTGTCATGAAGGCCAGGGGTGAAAGAGTCAATTTTTAACCTTTTCACCTATGAAGAGGTCCATGAAGCATTTTTCTTCATGAGAAGAAGCAGAAGAATATAGTAGGACGCCAACATTTCTTTAATGATAAGTAAAGATATGAATGATTAGGAATGATTAGGGCCAGAGTAAGGGAGGACATTCCAAGTAGAGAAAAACAAACACACACAGACACACACAAAAAAACATGCACAAAGATATGGAGATTACAGTAGAGTCCACCATGGGAACCAATAACAGGAAGTCAGCCAATCTGGTGAATTTACAGGACTGAAGTAAGATAGTTGTGGACGATAATGCTACAAAAAAGGGTGAACAAGTTCAGCTATAGAACTTGTACTTTAGTTAAATAAGTCACGGGGATCCTTTTACAAGTTTAAAAATAGAGACATGATGTTATTTGGTTCCTGTCAGAGGATGTCACAGCAATGTGCAGGCAGAAGTAGGACAAAAAAAAAAATAGGCTGAGTGAAATAATAAGGCACTGTTAATTGACAAGGTATGTAACAACAAAAACCTGAACTAGTATGTCTACAGTGGTGACACCAAAATCTACAGAAATTGGTCACTGATTTTATACTTGAAGAAAAATGTTAGAACTCACACATTTTGGAGAATTCCACAGAAATAGAGTGGCTAGGAAAAAGAGAAGACTTAGAATGGGAATATGGTTTTTCAGTTTGGGTAAGAGCTTAAAGCACTTGGGACTCTTACATAGAGACGTGGTATTGAAGAAAAATAAAAAAAAATAATAGTAAAACACACATTAGCAAGATTATAGAGCAGCCATTTATTCTAACTAGAATCTGTTGAACAATTAACACATTCCTTCAATAGCCCACAAGGCACAGGTGCTCCCAGGGAGCAAAGCCAACAAGAATTAGTGAAGAATAAATAAAGACTAATACAGAATGACAATCTCCCCAGTCATTTAGAACAGAACCATAGCTGTAAGTTAAAGAATATAATTAAATCCCATTAAGAGGTAAGGTAGAAATTTTAGAGTATTTTGTTGTTGAATAATGAGAAAACTGAATAAATAGTTCTAAATTTCCCCCATAAGTTTAATTTATTGCATAAGCATATATAACAGCCTGAAGAAAATTTAAAAAATAAAGCTAATGCAGTTTTCGAGCAATATCTGTTATCATTTCTCTGTGTTGTCTACAAGCATTTTTATACAGTCATATAAATTCATATTTTCACAAAATTATACATAACCCATACCACTCTGTATTTTGTTTAAAATGTTTCCAGGTTGCCATATAGGCCTTATATTTACATGTAGTACCTAAAAAAACTTAACATTGAGCTCAGTTGAGAAAATTTATAAAATTATTCTCCTTTGAAGGGAGGTTTGGGCTCTTTTCAGTTTGGGTTTATTTTATCTAATGTAATGAGCATCAGTCTTCTTGGAACCAGCATCTACGATAGCTAGTATCACAACTGGTGACCACTCATTGGTCTCCATGTTTCACTCCTCCCATAAGTGGGGAGCCCCTACAGTGAAGACATTTTCCCTTTTTCACCATCATATCTGCTGAATCTAATGAATATTTCTAGCTCAATTTTCTGATAAATTTTATTTTCTTCTTCTGAGCACTTTTTAGGATACATTTCTTAAGTAAAAAAAGAGAATGGAAAGTAAACACTCAGGAAAATGCATGATTGTATTATTAAAATGTGTCAGTTTTATTTACTATAGCACTATGACTCAATAAACATTTATTAAGCTTCCATTCTGTGACTGCACTATGCTAAGAACCTAGAATCAAAGACAAGAACAAACACCATTATTACTGAGCTCAAGGAGCTCACAAGAACAGTAAATGGACTTCTCTTCTCTTCATTATTTTTACCTTCCTACAACTACAGAATTCCTTCTGGAACATAGCCTTTTCCCACAGGATA
Source organism: Manis pentadactyla (assembly GCF_030020395.1). NCBI lineage: Eukaryota > Metazoa > Chordata > Mammalia > Pholidota > Manidae > Manis > Manis pentadactyla. The sequence continues at coordinate 64,526,305 of NC_080027.1, forward strand.
CACAATGGAGCATCCCACGTCCAGTTTGGTGTATCCTGTGCCCAGCCCTACGCGAGTAAGTGGACTCAGGGTATGGGTGTCTCCCTCCCTAGAATCTGAATCTTGAACTGAGTATAGAATAATTACAAATGGCTGGTTATATTAAGTGGGTTTTCTGCCACAAAACCACTTGTACATGCTCCCTGGCCTTGTGAGGTTGTTCTTTTCTAGTCCATTCCCAGACTTTTTTTACTCATTGTCTCTTTGACACTGTGAACTCATAATGTTCTGTTAATAAACCACCTGTGTTTAAATTGGCCAAAGTCAGTGCTTGTTGTTTGTAGCCAGTGAAGCATAGATGGAACTAGTAATTAAAAACTGAGAAATGAGCACAAGTGGTGGGATGAAGCAACAGGAAGGCTAGCTGTCCCAGCTGGGAAGCCCAGAGTGTAACAGAAGTCTCACCAAGAGAGATGTGGGGTTGAACCCACTTAAAAAATATTTGCTAATGGTATATGTTCCATATATAAACACACACACACACACACACACACACACACACACATATACATACACACTTAAAAACTGTATATACTTTATGCAATGTGTATATGTATATGCATACACACATATATATTAAATACTTTATAGTTTTCATTAGTATGTCTCTAATTACTAGGCATTTCTCCACTTAAATATTCTATTTTCTCATAAAAAGGTGCATTTTGGAAATGGTCCACATTTTTAATGGAAAGTCAGAGGCAAGGAATACAGCCAGAATATAAGGAGCTTTCTTTAAGAAGTTTGTGTGTGGGATGCTGAAATGAGCTCTTGATACTTAGAAGTGAGGATAATAAGAGGGCCTGATTAATTATTTAGGTGTACAAAGAGCAGGAGAAGAGAAATGACAATTTTTTTCCTCTTCGTACAGTTCATTGAAAATATTTCTAGTGGTTATCTACTGAACAGTGGGGGTCCTTAACTTGCCAGTTTATATGTTACATGTGAAGTTATCTTATCCCATTTCACGTTAGGAGAAAATCCCATGCCTGAATTAATTCTAATAAGAGAAAATATACATCACTATACTAGTGTGAGAAAAAAATGCATGAAAAATTATACTTTCAACTTTGAAATTTATCTTCTCATTGAAGAGCTGGTTACATTTAAATATTATAAAAGCAACCCCCAAATAGAACTTTTCTAAAAGTAGTTTGGCAATATCTGAAAAGAAGCCTTATTGAATCTCATGAATTAATTCCAGAATGAGACCTAACCCAGAAGCGGACTGGGCTATGGAGTCAGAGAAACCTGACTGATCACAGCTTAACATTCTTCCTTGGGGAACAATCAGTGACATCTGGCTTTTACCAAGTGTTCTGCACCTTTGAGCAAACTGATAGAGGGAGAGCCGTGTAAACCTAGAAGGTTTAGCCATTTAAGACATTTTGCTATCTAGGCAGTGGGAGGCCCCACCCAACCCCTGAAAAAAAAGGACAATCAGAATTCCTTTTCCCAATGTATTTTGACTTATTCTCTCATAATCTCCCTGGCTATGGTTGACAATTCTGTCTGTAAAAATCTTGAGTCCTAATCATTACAATGAAATCACATAACAAATGTTTCCATTAAAATGATTTTAGTTTGGAGAACATTGCCTCAGTTATCCATGTGCAGCAAAATGTTGATCAAATTATAGTTCTTCTTTAGACACAAAAACTTGTGTATGGAACAATAGATACTCTTTAAGAACATTTTTCCTCATCTCATTTATAAGCACAACATAAAGCAGGGTTTTAGTAGAATTAGAATAATTTTTTTTCTGTTATTGGGAAGAAAAAAATGAAAATTGTTTCAGTAGTGTTCTATGATCCCTAATGGCTTATTAACTTTATTTTCATCTTTTAAATGATTAACTTCAAGCCTGAATTAACTGAACTCTTACCATGCAGCAGACATACATAATGTGTTATGAAGTATTTGGATTAGATAAAACTCAGGCCTTTTCAAATTATTCAAAAGCTAGTGGAAGGAATGAACTACAGAAAAACAATCAGCACAAAGTAAGTGCTGTGTCAGAGGTATAAAGATACTACTTCTTACAAATTTAAATATGCATGGTGAACTTCCAAATTCGCCCACTAAAGAGGTAGAAGTGCAAAATACACAGAGGAAATGTAATGAGAAACATACAAAAGGAAAAGCAAAAACAAGTCAACTAATTAACAAAAGGGAAAAAAAAGGCAGCAATGCTAATAGTACAAATAGGTGGCAGAACATCTGCTGGTAGATAGAAGTCCAAATACGTCAGTATCCACAATAAATATAAATGGATTAGATATGTTAGTTTTAAGTCAATGTTTATCTGATTGGATAGACAAATTTCAACAATATATTTTTGAGATGTACCATGGAAAGATTGGAAGTAGGTGGGAAAATACAAGAAAAATATTAACCAAAGAATATTGGAGTAGCTATATCAAAATCAGATAAAATATATGTTGAGATGATACAAAAACCTATTTGAGGAGAGTCACAACACAGGGATAAAAGGTTGATTACCAGGAAGATATACAAATTCTAAGCTTGGGTGTCTTTAAAATAATGGTTTAAAAATACATCAAGCAAAATTTGTCAAGAAGCAGGAAAAAAATTTAAAATATGGCATGATATGGAATGATTTCAGTGCATAGCTCTCCAATGTTAACAGGGAAAAATATAAATATTTTGAATATTTGACAAGAACAATTTACTATTAAAAAGCTAAAGTTATTTGGCATATATCAATTTTTTACTCAAATTAGATAATATAACTTCCCCTCAAGTACTCATGCAAGAATAGCATATATTAGGCCATAAAAGTAGACAAAACTAAACCAACTTATATACTAACTATGTATACATTAAAGTAAGCTATCACTCAGTATCCATAGTATTATTCTTTCTGAAAAAATATTTAAATATGTTTATGTACATATATGAGGATATATATGGCAGAAATTACTTCTAGGTAGGTAGGATTAGGTAGATTTTGTGGTCTTTCCAAGCATATTTTTGCTGCTCCCATGTTTGATGGGAGTGAAAAGCAGTATACAAATTGTTCTAGGGAGAAAGCTTCAGTAGTGGAAGGCTATGTTATTTCAAGTTGTTGATGAGTTTGGTCTACCAGCAAAGGGATTAGTCTTCTAGGCAATGGAGACTAAAAATTGGTGTCTAAATAGTACTTTTTAGGTTAACACCATAGTCTCATATATAATTATTCATGAAGTTGCTATTTGAAATCCAGTCTCTTAAAATTTATTTTTTATTAAATTAAATTATATTAAAATTTACACAGCAGCTGAAAAGATACAGAAAATATCCTTTTAGATGTTTCTAAATTCCATTGCTAAAGTACCTAGAAGTGGTAACAAATTGTGAGGTAAAGTAAATAATATATTATGTATTCAAAAAGAGAATGACCCTGTATTATTCACAAGAAATAGAATATTAAAGGTTCCAAAGAATTTTGAAGATGAATATTGCTACAGTAAACTAATTCACTAATTCCTACATAATTAATAAATATTTGTTAATATCTCAATGTGAAATAAACCTTTACATCAGAATGAGTCTGAATAATTATTCTTAAATGCACAGACTATAACTAAATTGTTTTTGTAATCTTAAGATTCTTTAAAAAATTCGTGGATTTTTTTTCATACAAATGAATATGTGTGTTGCCAATATTCAGAAGATGCTCAACTGCAACAGTCAGCATTGAGAGAGGGAATAAATAAGCATGTTTAAAATATTGGAAAATAAAAAAATAATGATTTACTTGGGGAAGGACTTTACCAGTTTAGGTGTGGGCTAATACAAACTGAATACTCTTGTGGGGAATGGATAAAGTAATGTTGATTACTGCTTAAGAGCTCTTAAACATGTGCTAGAAAAATCTAGCTGCCTTGTATATATCACTACACATTGCGTTACAACTCCTAACATCAAAAATTTTAAATAAGGAAACTAGATCAGAGAAGTTAAGTACCTTGCAGAATTTCCCAGTGACTATCAGCTTCTCATTCTACATTCAATTATGTGACTGCTTTCATATATATATATGAAGTTTTATAAATGAAATTTATAACAGCTTCTTTCATAAATACATTATTTTGATACATACACATACATACATATATAAAAGAAAGTATTGTGTAGCTTTGAGAGAATATAGTAAGTTGGACTTGATGTGCCTAGAAGTTAGTTGGAGAGGCTTTCCTATGTAAATGACACTTAAACTGAGATCAAAGGATGAGTGGTGATTGTAAGGTGAATGGGGCCAGAGATCTTCAGGAAGAGAAACTAGAATCTCCAGTACTGAAGAAAGAGGAATCTTGAATTCTTCAAAAAATTAAAAGAAGGCCAATATGTCTGTAAAGAGGAGTAGTACAGGATCTAGTTGGAGAGGAATGCATGTATCTCTCATCATTGTCTGCCTTTCTGTCTATCCCAATTTTAACACTAGCTTCTGCCTCTAAAGGTCTCAGCTACTGGCTCCACCAGTTTTTCTGTTACTTGCTCCATTCCTGATAACAAAAGAAACAATAGTTGTAGATTCTTTCTGCCAAAGTGGCATTTAACAGTTTTCTGAGTAACTTCAAATTGCAACTTGTTATGAATTAGGTGATTTTAACAAGTATTTATTAGAAGTATATATTCCACTCACCAGGCACGGTTCTTGCTTTCAAAATGATCTGTGTAAGACATTTTTCAAAATGTTTTTACTATTGAAAGACATTATTATTACAAAACTTTTACAAATGATAATAAAGTCTCAGAAATATGAAGTGAGTTGCTAAAGGATATCCAGCTAGGAAGAATTGGAATTAAGATGCAGGAATTCTGATTTTCAAGCTAATGTGTCTTTTTTTTTTTCCACTAAAATATTTTGTTGGTCATCTGCAAAATTTCATAAATATATCATCAAACCCAGCAAACAATATTTCAGAATAGAATAGTTTAAAAGTCTTTATAGGGATAGTATTACAATTTTTGAAAGTACTTAGAAGGATCATATATTCAGAGTGAAATTTTTATTTCAGAAATATTAAGTGAGGCCAGACATTTGTTATTTCAGGAATAATAAATCTGTTTCATATTTTATATAATATAGACAGTAAAACATAGGCCAAAAAAACTGAGAAGGTATTAAAACATTTTTAAGAAAAATGATTTAATCGAAGTACCATTATATATCATGATGATGTACAAGACTTCAAAATAAATTCACACATTCACATTTTTCTTAAAAGTTAATATACATAGGAGAAAAACTAGGAAGTTTAAACAATGTTGTGGTGTGATTAAGTCTTGAATAAAAGCTGAGATGTTTGAGAACAGAATCCGTATGTTGCCATATACACAACTTTTGAACATAACTTGAGAGATGGTAAGCTATAGATTTTGCTAAGGATAAAAAAACAAAGATGCATAGTTCTGCAATAAAACTGATAATTTCAGTGAAGAAAAATATAGCTTTGTTCCAAAAAAACTTATATTTAGCTTCAACAAATGTGGTGTCTGAAATTAGGGGTAGCTGGAAATTCTCACAGAAAATTTTGTTAATTAAAAATGGAGACATAAGTAATCACACTTTATTACAAATGGCAAATGGAAGAATGGACTTTTCTAAACTTTTTTTACTTTTAAAAAAAGCTCAGAAAATTGCTTAGGTAGTATTAGATAAAGTAGAAGGGCTGAGCAGTTAATTTCCTTACAAAATACAGTTCTTTATAGCATTCTTTTTAGCCATTATATTAAGGCTAATGTGAAACCTTTGCCACTTTTAGATTAGTCATTTGTACATAAAAATACACAGGTAATCAGAAAATGAACTGGATTCTCTAAACGGTCTGGAACCTTGCGTACACCATTACCACAGTGAACAGATGTGGTTAGCACTGCTGTACTCTGAAGATACCAAAATACAATGAAGCTCTAAATAATTCTGCAGAAAACAAATCTCAGGATGAAAAACTCTGAAGACTTCTTAAGCATAAACATGTTAACATGTAAAATGTATCAAACTGGGTTAATTCAAGGTGCCATGCTGCTCCTATTTCTTTATCTGTAGTGGTCACAGAAAACCTTAGAACTTAGCTTAGGAAACCCCTCAATGTCAGCTTCAAATGTGTGCCTGGAAAAATCCTAAACTCAATAATGGAGTGGTTAAACAATCATTCTGCACAAAATGATCTATTACCCACTATGCGTGTTTAAGCCACTACATTAAATGCTGTTGATTAAGGGGGATAAATTAGAAAGAATTTTACAAACAAACCAAACAGGGATTTTTCCCTCAAGAAATGCATTAAGTAGGTGTGGTTGTCAGACTTGTATCTCTAATGATATGTAAATTTTTATAAAAACAGAAAAAAATGGAAAACTTTTTAGTAATAGGGACATTCTTAAATAAATTATAATGTAGCTATGTGAATGTAAGACATGGGATTTCTAAAAGTTCTGTCTAAAATAATATTATTTCCTATAAAATGCAAACCACTTTACGGTTTAAATGCAAACCACTTTATAGTGTATGATTCTGCAAATTACTTTATTTCTCTGCCTCAGTTTACATATGTGAAAAATAAAGATAACAATAGTTTATATTCTACATGAATTTTGAGAGGATTAGATAAGTTCATGTGGGTACCATTTTGCATAGCATATACTAAGGAATCAGTAAATATCATCTATTTGTACATTACTCTTATAATCTTGTAAAAATTTCCTTTACAAACAAGTATTAATTACATAATATAAGAGAAAATATTCAAATCTGAAGTTTTTGAGTGGTTTTATATCCAATGAGCAGGAACATAAATTATTGTTGCTTTAAAATAATAACTAAAAATATTAAACTCATTTTTAAAGAAATTGGAAAAAAACTAGATGTTTAAGGCACAGTAACAGTGTCTTCATTTTCATCCATTTTAAGGTTGGAAATTTAAAATGTATTCTATTTTTGAATCAACAAAATATTAAAAGTGTGAAGAAGCTGAGGAAGGTGTCTTTTTTTTTTTACTAAATTGTCATTGATATGCAATCTTATGTTGGTTTCAAATACACAACACAGTGGCTCAACATTTACCCATAGTATCAAGTCCTTATCCACTCCACCACAGTCACTGTGCATCAACATAGTAAGATGTTGCAGCATTATTATCTGTATTCTCCATGCTGTACTACCGTCCCTGTGACCAACTTGTATTGTTGCAAATAATTGTGCCCTTTAATCCCCTTCCTCTGCCCAAACCTCTCCCTTTTGGTAACCACTAGTTCCTTCTTCGTGTCTATGAATCTACTGCTATTTTGTTTCAGAAGGTCTGATTTTTACATCGTACAAATAATGAAAAAGAAAGTCATGTATGACTTTCTCAGTACTGTTGTAATAAAATAGGGGATTTGAATGGATTAACCTGGCAACTTCGCCTGGAGGGCTAAGGAGGAAGTAAGAACTGATGCAGTGGTGTCTAAGAATTTTTTCCCAGTTGTGATGAATGGCGGTGGTCCAATGTTTACAGTGCATAATGGGTGTGGCAAATTTAGGAACACCTGTGTGGGCAACTGTGTGAGGACATTGGGAGGAAGTAGATTTGAGGAGACATATGGGACATAGCATTACTAACAGTAGGAAATAGTATTGGTCCAAATCGTAATAAAAATATTAAATAATAAGCTACACAAAAGGGGAAACATTTATAAACAGTCAAAATTGTGGGAAGAAAGAAGATAGGGAATCCTGCCCTCTGGCTGAAATACACATCCAGGGAAACTTCCAATCACACAGGTCTTTTGGTTGCAAAGATCCATAACTGGAGGAGGATGATCATGATATGCATTCTGAATTTATCAGGCTTGAATCAGGAGGAGAATAGGGTATTATCTTAAAGAGATATACAATGGTAAATTTAGCCATGGGAAGCTGGAGGAGGTAAAGTGAGAGAAAGATAGATTTTTAATGACTTCATTGACTCCATTCTGTATTTTGGTCAAGGTCAGGATGACAAGTATAGGATCAAAATTTGGTTGAGGAGTTATAGGTAACTTGAATATGGTAGTGTATCCCAGTCCACGAAAGGACACTTTGTTTATACATTTTGTTTCTGTTTGTTTTTTTTTTAGTTTTTGTCTTAAATTAAAAAATAGATTATTTACATATACCTTTGTAGAACATATGGCAGGTACTCCAAGTGCACATTTCTGGTGTATTACTCAAATCTAGTCTTAAAGGGGATATCTAAACTCTTACCATGATGGGAGCTGAAACTGACAGCATACACATGGGTAATGATACAGTGTGAGAGCACGTGCTTCATTTGATAAGTCATGGCTATCTTTAGTGAGCATGATTCTTTGATAGAATAACGTTACGGATGGGGTAAACTCATAGAGAAAGAAGCAGCCTCTCATATGCACATTGGAAGTTGACCACTGCAGAAACATTTCTTCTTTCATTCATTCAACTTTTCATCACCTTTTAAAAAATTAATTATTCATTAATCTTCACTTTATACTATGTCTTCTGATAAACATTAAAAGTACTAAAATAACTGAGACAGTTTAGTCTCAGAGTTGGGTGCTCTGAATGAATCCACCGCTGTGACATATTTATCTATTTCAACATCATTGTTAAATCTCAGATACGTCCATCACTCTAACATTAGTGTGGAAAAGGAGGATAACTTCAACGGATATACTATCACTACCAACAAGTGAGCAGGTAATAATGTTTAGTGTTGCAGGTATGCTCTTAATGCAGTTTCATTCAATCTTCCCTGTATAAGGGAGGTTCTATTATTTCACCCACTTCAGGAATTGAGAAAGTGAGACTTAGTGATATCATGGAATCATCTCAAAGGCTACACCACTAGTAAACCACAGTGAAGATATTTAAATTAAATAATCCCCAAATTCATATAGTCTCATCTACCTCTGTGTCTGGAATTTTAAGAAAATAGTTTATATTAGTAAAGTTTAGGAAAGGTAGTATGTAGTCATTTCCAAAGCTGAATATTACTAAATAATGAAGTTGGAAAAATTGTCTCATGCACTTAATACACCTCCAGTAATATCTGAATGAGAAACAGTAAAAAAACATTGTAACCTTAGATAAACTGAAATACTTTAAAAATGTTTATAATGAGAGTGACTACAGAGATGAGAAGGATACTGTGCCTGGGAGTTGGAGCTTAAGAGGGATACTTTCACTCTAGGAAGTATAGTGAGCATTTTCTTTAGATGCATTCATAAGTATCTGAATTTGTTAGAAAGGTAAAATAGTTGGCTAGCAATGAATCTCTCAAATGTTTTCTAAACTAAGTAAAATAGCAAATAGCACTTTTTAAAGAATATTTTGGGCATATGTAGTATCCAGTGAGATACAGTGATTTTATGAATTCCTCTGCACATCTTTAAGAGGAAATTAAGCCCCAGATAGGTTTAATTATTACCTCTAAGTTTTATTAAAATTCTTGTATGAAGAGCTTTATCAAATTATGAAGTACCACTATTAATATTCTGAAAAATGCATACTTTAGATTTACTACCCAACAGTTAGCGGTCTTAGATTTAAGACTGTTTGATACCTCACAACATGTGGGCTGCTGATTAAGTAGGCAAAAAAGGTAACTCACGGCAAGTGGGTGACATTTATGCTAAATTTAGTTGCTGTTGGCACTTATGAAAGATTTTTAAAAACTCATAGTATGATTTTTCTGCTGAGGGTCAAAGGAGATCATTTAACTCCTGTGTCTCTTACATCTTTTTGATTTAAATCTTAGCATGAACAAGCGAATGAGCTAACAGGTCATTTAGAATCACAGCACTCTTTCAGCCCCACTCCAACCTCTGCCCAAAGAAATTTGAGCCAAAATTCCTGATGATTACATAAAGACAAAGCTGCTTTGCCTTTATATAGTCATATACACATATATTACTCATACTAAATTTTCAAAGAAGTTTCTTAAAGCCTATAAGGGTGTTCCATGGCATGTGTTAGATACTGAAAAGCATATGCATATGCATTTGAAAGAAAATGCTTTTGTTCACAGCTGAAAGGGGAGGGACAATTAGCTACATAATAAACCATACTAGTTCTTAGCCAATAGTTCTCAGCTCTCTATAAAGTGGATGGTCGCATCCAATAGGTTACAGGCCTAAATAGAAAAAAGGCTAAACCTCTCCCAAATAAAGGAGAGTTTTTCTTCTTGATGGCCTTAAAATTAGGACATCAATTCTACCTGGTACTACAGACTGAGATGTCAGCTCTGCAGATTTTGCCCTTGCCACCCTCCATAAACATAGGAGCCAGTTCCTTACGCAAAGAGATTCAATTTATGTAAATAACTATATATACATAATATATATATATATATATTATATGTTATATGTGTATGTATAAAATATCAGTTCTATTTCTCTGGAGAACCTCAACTAATACACAAGGTTAATTTTAAAAGGAGACAAACAGTAGTATGGAGGGGGAGATGGGTGTATGATAAGCAATCAGAAGTTAAGGGAGCAGATGGAGAAAAGGGCACCTAGACCATGTGACTGAAGATCTGACCATGAACTAGATCACTAGAGGTGACAGCAATGGAAGGAAAGAATAAATACAACAGACTTGCATCGTGGCCATGGGTTATCAAAGCATTTTTAGTTTAATATAAAAAGAAAGCCCCTTAAACACGTTCATGGCAATAAGAAAAAGACAATGCTTGCACTCCCAGATTAAAGGTACTTGTTATTTTTAATCTCAGTGGAGTTTTACTCTTTCAGGAAGTTCTGAATTCAGTAGATAAAGAATGAAGTTCCTGGGATCCTGGATTATGAGTTATACAGCTTCAAAGTGAGAGTATTTAAGAAGCTGCTTTTAATCAAAGCTGGGCAGGCATCTTTCTAAAGTATGGCTGGATGGACACTGTTAGATATAAAGATGTCTACCATTTACTTCTCTCACTCTCATTGTTCTGGTAGCCTTGAGCTGATGGAAAAAGTCCCATCCTAGGGTGTAACTACAGCAGAAGAGGCTTCATTTTGGAGTGGAAGATTCAGCTAACTCACTAGGGACTTTAGGTTTGAGCATCACTTTCCCAAGGAGAGAAATATTTATATATATATTTGAACATATTCGCTCTTTAACTGAGGGCTTCCTTCTTTATTAGGTGATTAATAATGATGAATAAGCCTCATGGGCTGGGTTCTCATCACTCTTCGCACGTATTGTTACGTGGGATGAATTTAACATTGTATTTCTGAAAGTTCACAAGGATGTCATTTTTATCTTCTTTCACCTGTTCTCACTGCACCACCTACACCTCCTCCTGTGGGCTACTGTGGAGCTAGTGGACAGCACACTCCTGCTTCACAAAAACCTTATTGAAGGTCTATAGATAAATGAGGGAAAGGCAAGAAGAGGTGGTAAATGGAATTGTAAGGAAAGAGGCATCTTCTAGTTTCCCAGTGACCTAGACTATTATTAATTGTACATATAATATACCTCTAAATTAAAATAAAATCTTTTGGGGGATAAATGGTATTTTCAAAATCAGGCTAGTAATGGGAAAAATCTTCTTGGCCTAAAATAACCTGGGGAAAATGATAGCAATAAATATAAATATAATGCCATTTCCTTTTCCTTAGAAGAAGAATGATTATTAGAAGTTTTATGGCTGGCTATTTTTATGTTGACTCTTTTCCAGAACAGTGGATATAAAGAAATGAAAGATACAAAAGAGACATTTCATTCACATCTCTCTGCTTCTAGTGAGAACCTGCATTGCGATTATTTAAGCCAAATGCTGATGCACACATATAAAACTGGGAGGTGGAGAAGGGATAAATGAAGGATAAAAATTATACACTGCTTGACTAACTGATATCTTATAATGGGTTTTCCCTCACTGAGAAGATTTGACTTGTGACAAATCCAAGCCAGTTCAGTTATAACAACCCTGGAGGACACAGGATTATGGGCAATGAAGAAGAGAATCCTAAAAGGATTTAAACAGAAATATATCCCTAGTCAGACTTTTTCTCAGCCCAAACTTCTAAAGAGTTACCTTTCCTTCACAAGAATACAACTACTCTATCTTTAATCGTTTCTTTCCCCCCCGCCCCAGCAAAACACAGTATAACAAAGCACTTTATGCTTTTTCTGCTGGGTTTGACTGTGAGCCTTTCAAAGGCAGAGAATTACACCTTTCTTCAATATTTCACAGGAACTGACACCTCACAAGTGTGAAATAAAGTGTAACATTAATGTTATAATGTAAAAAATAAACCCTCACTTTCTCAATGCATAGTACCAAAAGCCAAGTAGCCTGTTTATGTTTTCGTCTTCACTTAAATGTGCAAGGGGATAAGGATGTGCCTATAATTTTAGAATGTATAATTTGGAAAATTTTCAATCCTGGAAGAGATCTTATTCCTCCTCTGATGGAGAGACAAACCAATCCTGTAAATGAAAACGTGGAGCAGATCTCCCTGTCTCATATATTAGCACAACTGCCCACTAACCTAGAGAAGATAAAGACTAAAAGTGAATAAATTTATTCTCAGCCTCAGCAACAAAGTGGCAGTGTTGTCATGGGCAATTCCATTGATTCACAGATACCATTTAGGTCAAGTGAAGGTTTTGGACTGGATAATCCTTAAACTGTTTTATTTCCCTTATGGTTTTGGAAGGACTGTTGCTGAGTTTCATATAATCTATTAAATATGTGAAGGAAGAAAAAAAAGGGGAGAGAGGGAAGGAGGAAGGAAAAAGAAGCAAGGGAGGGAGGGAGGGAAGAAGGAAAGGAGGGAAGGAGGAAGGAAATACAGAAGGAAGAAAGGAAGGAAGAAAAGAGGGAAGGAGGGAGGGGAAGAAGGGAGGAATTCATCTGGAAACTTTCAGCTCCATTTCAACCATTTAGAAATTAGGCACTGAAATATTATCTACAGAATTTTGGATATCATCATCTCTGTCAAGCAAAAACATGTCTTTTCTAACCTGGACCATCAACTACGAGAAAAGATAGTTGGCTGCAGTGGAGGAATAACACAGTCCCTGCTTAACAGCATAGATTTCCCAGTTAATCTTGTGGTGGGGTTTGGTTCCTTAAGACTACACCTGTCCCACTTCTGCTGTACTTTAATATCATTTTTCATTTAATGTTCCTAACACCATGAGAATGATACTAAGAAAACCAACAGAGAAAAAGATCAAGGACGTGATTTTGTCACAGTCCTCAATTAAACACATTATATTATTGGTGTTATAATCACCCAACTCCCAAGTCTCACCAGCTAAGACTTCTTATTTAAAGCAGCTACATTTTGTATATAGAGAAACATTATTCTGCTTGTTCATCCTACACTCATCACTTTATACTATTCAGGTTATTTTTAATACTGTGTGTGAAACACTTTCATAGAAATTAAGACCACAGTTTACAAATATTTTGCTGGCACTGAAAGAATAAAAATATGCACACACCGCAAATCCAAGCAAGCTTTTATGCAAATAAGACGATGTTCTAGAGAATATTAACTGAATTGATAAGAATTTTATCTGTAACAATTGGACTTTTCTGATATTCTGTTTGAGAAATGAGAAATCTCAGAAACAAGCCAATCTGAATATTTCCTACATTTTTCTGTGATGTGTCAAGAGAAATAATAATTATCAAATTTAATTTCAATAAGTGGTATACTTACAGTAAATCACTCAAGCCTAGAAATCAGAAATTTTCCACACATTCATTTTATTTAAAAATAAAGAGTTAACATAATCATGGGCTCAACCAAATAAACTTTAAGTTTGAGACCAATGTAATACATCCATAGATATAAATCTGCTAGACTCACAATTATTAGACCAAATTAAACTAAAATATTGTTTCTCCTTGGAGTCAAATAACTACTTACATTCAGGAAGCACCTCCCCTGTACCTACATGAGATTGGGTGGGGGCTTTGCATTTCACCAATGACGGACCCTGTAGCACTAACTCCTTATTTTTCATGAACTGAAAATGAGATTATGCCACACATCTGTTTGAGTTTCATTAAGTTAAAACAGTACATATTTAGTGTTTTCAGAGAAGCAGCTTCAAAAAATATGTATATGGAGAAATATTAAAAGTAGAGATACTTTCTCCTCTCCCATCTTTCTTCCATTTCCCGTGGTAGAACAAGGGCAATACTCAAAGCTTGGGGTACGCTTTTTACTATAAAGTCTTTCTGTAGTTAGTATATGCTGTTGTTTTTATGATAACCTCTGTGATATAGGTACAGCAGATTTTGTCTCCCCAAGAAAAAGTATTCTGAAAACCCTGAATTATTTAGCAATTTGGAAGTGTTCCCTAACTATATCAGTGCTTCAGAAACAAATCAACACTAGGTCTTGGACGTGTACAAAAATTCCACTCAGATCTGTCCTTTCATATATACTCATACACATGGGATTTGCAACTGAATGAAGACTTCCAAACCTTTTGGCCTGGTTCAGCATGATTAGGGAATCTCAGGATTTAACCTGGATTGAAGGACACACACACACAAAAAAAATCCTAAGCATAAATATCAAACCTAGGTTTCTTTAAGAAACTTTTCAATTTATTTCATTCTATCGTCATTTATTCGTTTATTAAGCACTGAATTTTTAATGAATACATCTGTGATAGGTACTTTTCCAAGCACCATGAATATGAATAAACTTAAGATTTGGTCTCAGAACTGAGGGACTCAAAGTTTATTTGAAGAACCAGGTAAATAAATGTGAGGAGGGTCATATTACACACATTACACACAGGCCAAGAGATGGGAGAACACAGAAGTGATCAACTCTGCCCCAGAATTCTCATGAGTGGTATAATTTGAGCTGAGTATTCAAAGTTAGTGATATTTTCATAGACAGAAGGACATTAAAAGGAGAATAAATGTAATGTTAAAGGACAGAAGTTTGTCAGATGACGGCATATTCTGAAATTCTGAAAATGGCATATAGTGGGACTCTATGAGTTCATCAAAGTGGAAGAAGAGAGGACACAGAAAAGTTAAGTTGAAAAAGGCCATTTTAAAATAGAGTTGCTGTATGAAGGTTCCTGAGATTTTTTTCCAATGGTAGGAGGAAATCCCTTAAAATTAAGAATGTGATTATCAGTTTTGAATTTTGAAAAATCACTCTGGCAAGACATCTAAGATGTATTCTCCAAAGCCTCTGATGCTGTAAGATTCTTTCTCTGCAAGATTCAAGATTAAAAATATATTAGAAATCACTTTTAACAAATCATTTTACTCTGTTATTTTCAAGACAAATTTAACATTATTAGTTACCCTGTACTAGTGATTCTATAGCATTGATGAAATGCACATTAAAAACAGGTCCATGAAGTTCTTTATTTTTTTGTTTTTGTCTTATTTTTTGTCCTTTTGCTTTCTAAATTCATTTTGCTTGTTTTGTATTGTTAATTCCTTCACAATCAATAGCTCTATTTAATGAGCAGAATTTACATTTAATTGTTCTTGTTTAAAGAAACATGTAACTATAGGTGCCCAATGTGTCACATCCACCTAATCTGTTCTTTTTCTCTAATAAGTGGGCCTCTGGAAACCAGAAAAGATCAGTAAAAAGGAAGTTATTCAGCAAAAACCATTTCATCATTTTCCACCTAAAATTCGAGTCTCAAAGGTGATTTACTGAAAACCAACTCTTTGTTATGTGCCTAGTTCCTTAACTGCTTGTGAACTCAACATTCTGCAAATGAGAGAAGATGATCCTACCCTTTTCCAAGTTCAGCTTATAGCTGACTTTATTTCTTCTCTTTTCCAGCAACTGGAAGAGCAGTAATGCCACGAGTCATTTGGGTGGCTGCTATGAATACTTCAGAAATGCTAAAATTCACACTCTGATAAAGTTTGGGTAACCAAGACTACAACCTACACATATGTGTCATCTTACAATGGAGAGCTTTTTCTACTATAGATGTCATATACTAGGTATAAAATGGCCATTAAGACAGTGATAGAGTGAGATGTGCTTGGTTGGGTCAAAAAAAAAAATGGCTTAGCAACTCGGATCAAACTTTTGACAAAATTATACACCACTTTTTTATAAAAGAACTTTGGTGAAAAATATTAGATTATAACTTTATATTTCAGCATGCTAGAAAGAGAAAAGTGTACCATATAGTTTGGAGGAAATGAGAAGGTGAATTCCATATCTTAGCTATAATTATTGAGCCACATGGTACTTAATCTTCAGGGTATTAAAAATAATCTGGTTTAGTAATCAAAACTGGAGGTTCCTGGTCCATACCGTAAGAGATTCTGATTCAGTAGATATTGTTATGGACCATGAATCTGTGTTTTTAATAAAAAGCTAGGTTTCTTTTCATACCATACTCCAAGAAACCCTGTCAGACTATATGGCAAGAGGTAGATGAAAAGACCCAGTCTTTTGGCTATAGATCAAGGCTTCAGTCTGAATTGGCTGAGGCTAGGAAAACAGATTCAGGAGACTGTCTCCAGAATTCTCTCAGTTTAAGGTTAGTCTAATTATTTCTATAATCAACCTTTTTAGTTTGTCTATCAGTTACTCACAATCATTGGCCAACTCTTGACTAGTCATAATCAATTTTAAAAAATTAAGTGCTGACAGTCTCTTGTTTTAAGGATCTTACAAAGTCTAAATGGGACTGAATTGCATTTTATATAGATTCTAAGAGAACAAGGAGTTACTCAACTCCATTCTGTGCCATACAAAGGCAATGGAGCTTTAGAAAATGTATAGGGCAAGAGTTATCTGGATTAAGGTAGCTGTACTAAGATTTGGAAAAAATGACTTTATAAGTGTTAGAAGCTTTCTTCAATTCTATTCCATTTCCCAGTGCTAATCAAAGCCCATTTTATGGCATCTTTCTATGTATTAACAAACTTAAACTCTTGTTTAGAAGCTTGAAATCAGACAAAGGCATTGCATCAACATGATGCTTCACATACTTTAATTGCTTTTCATAAGCAATTTCATTCATTGAACTTGAATAGTTATTGACTGCTTACTATGTGTTATACATTGTAAACATTAAAGATAAATACTCAAAACTTATTGCTTCAATGGAGATTACATTCTAAAGAAGAGCAGAAAGCTGAAAGAATATATATATATATATATATATATTAATATATATAAAGAGGGCAATCTAATCTAATTCCAGTGTGTTAACTCACTGTTCAGGTTGAAGTTTTTTAACTGAGATGGGAAGACTGTTGGAGAAGCAGTTTGGGGGAAGATTAAGAGCTTGATTCATTAGGCAACATGTACTTGCTTTGATTTAGAGTTGAATATTTTCAAAGATTTTTAAATATATCTTCTCTTCAAAAATTTTTAAACACCAAACATCACAATGCACTGGAATATCTTCAGTTTGTAGAACTGGTAAACAAATACAATGATTAGGTGTTACTGATTAGGCAGGGGAGATTTTGCTTTTCAAAAATGTGAGCTGAAATTACTCATTTCACTAAAAGAATTCTCCCCTAGGTCACCAATGACCTTATTTTAACACTGATGAGAATATATTACATATAGACTCTCAGAAGCAATATACCATTGTTGGCCATTCTCTGTGAACTATTCATTTTTCAGGTTCTCTAGATCCTGTGGTCTTCTGATCTCCCTACTCTATCTTTCTTCCTTCTGCTAAAATTAAACACAGCAGGTCCTGAAAGCTCTGTCCTATCTTTTTCCTAATCTATATTCTCACTCACAAAGTTGTCTTGTCCACACTTCCAGTCTCAACTTCCCCATCCCCCCATATACCAATTTCTTACACATTTATAACTCCAGCACCGACCCCTCTGTACGCTTATATCCAATTGCCTATTGACTTCTACTCTTGCCCAGCTCCTTGCTATACTTCAGGTCTCAGTGTAAGTGTCATCTCCTTAGAGCTGCCTACCCTACCTGACCGCCGTATCTAAAGTGGGTTTTTGCTGATAACCTCTATCCTAATATGCTGTTTCTTTTCTTTTGATGACACACCGTCACTTTCTGTTTAACCTTTTAAAAAATACTTATTAAAGATACTAGTGACCTTGTCTGTTTTATTTTCCATGACAGTCTCAACACTGATCACAATATATGTGATATGTTGTTTACAGACTGTGTATATATAGAGTGTCCAGACTATGGCAAGCATCAAGCAAACACATGTATGAAAGGACAATGAATACATTTCAGAGATAGTCACTAACCATTCTATAGTAGAAGCTTAGTATTTGGATGAGTTACATACTTTTAAAGACAATTTTGTAAAATCTAATAGACAATTTCAGATAAGAAAAAGAGTCTGAGGTCCAAACATGAATTTAGTTAGTATATGTCTTTCAAAAGACAGCAAAGTCTAATAGAGTAATAAGATAAAATGGCAACATGTTTTTGAAGTTTACTCAATGAGCAAGATTTTTCAAGATTTCACGGTGAAATTACACATATTACTATTAATTACATGTACTATTAATTTTGTATAGTTCACACTAATTGACTATTAATAGATCAAAAGTATGATAACTGAATTTTTATTTTGCCCAACTTATCTTTGACATTTTAGTGGCATTATCATGCTCTAATATTAATCCTCCCCATTTCTAATATTCCCAGCACAGAAGAAATGGAAATAAGGTATGAACACATTATGGACAATTGCACCAATGGAATTCAGTTAGTCGTAGCCCTTACTCTGATGTGTTTTTAAGTTAGAAATTGAAATGGTGTGTGTAAATCTTCATTTTAACCCCATATACCAATGATTCTGTCAAGAGATTGGAAGATGAGTCTTTAAGAAATACTCTAGGAAACCAAAAGCATTTCTCTTGTAAATGTTTTTATATTATCATTATTCCAAAGCCTTTTTAAATTTGGCCTTTACAAATTGAAGTTTCTGGTAGTTCAAAGAACAGCAGTACTG
The DNA here is from genome assembly GCF_030020395.1 of Manis pentadactyla. Classification (NCBI taxonomy): domain Eukaryota; kingdom Metazoa; phylum Chordata; class Mammalia; order Pholidota; family Manidae; genus Manis; species Manis pentadactyla. The sequence continues at coordinate 64,545,278 of NC_080027.1, forward strand.
AAATTCCTCTTTGCTCTACTGTAAGTAGGAGAATGATGGGAGTTAGGAGGAAGCTTTGCATACCTCAGTGGCTCTCAAACTTAACATATGTGAAAGCATCCTGGAAGCTCTTTTAAAATATTGATGTCTGGAACACTACCCCCAGGGATTCTGATTTAGCAGCTCTCGTGTGGGGGAATGCTATCATATCTCTAATTACAGCTGATTCTATGTTCAGGAGGGTTGAGAATCACTGGCATAACTAAACAAATAAAGGAAATACATTTGTAATGAAACTGCTTAACCATCTAAGGACAACTATTTTCCCATATCCAGTATACAAGTTATGTTTGAAAGTAACAAGATATATTTTCTTTAATCTATTCTGTAATTCTTTTTTTAACACTCAGATGGCACTGCCTCAGTGATTCTGCAGATTCACTACAGAAGACAAGTTGCCTTCCAGCATTCTCCTAGTAACTCTAGAGTCTTTGCAAACATGTTGCTATAATCTCCCACAGTCTTCCTAATCTTTCAATAAATACAAAATCCTTGTTTGTCCCACTTTGAGAAATATATAGAATAAACTGTCAAAGCAATGCATTACTTGATTTTACTTTTATAAGCAAGAGTAAAGTGTACCTTTTGGTTTGCCACTTTATCTGAAACACTAGAGTGACTTTTACTGGGTTTAAGTAACATCTGAGAAAGATTAATGTGATGGACATATAGGGAAAGGTTGATAGTGAAAAATTATGTCAAGTAGAGTTGTGTAGTCTCCTTCAGAGCTTTCAATCTAAAAAAAAAAAAAGACAAACCAAAGAGGCATCAAGTTCTACACAAATGGATTTGGCTATTATTTATCTATTTCCACACTCTCTGTCCTCAATTCTCACTTGAGGTATTATGTACTGGAGTTCAATAGTAACTAATTTATACATTCATGTAAATAATATTTTATTTCTTATGTGGCCTGTTTCCAGGAGTGTGATGATTTTCCTGGGATATTTAGAATACCCAGTAGTCAGAGAAATACTTCACTTGTTTCTCATGCATTGACATAACAATTTCAACTGCAAAGTGTACACTCAAAGGAACATAATTTAGTCTCACCCTAAAGTGGAAAAAATCCACTTTAGAAACCTGTCATCTTTCTGTGAGCTTCAGCTTCTCTTATTGATAAACTCTCCTCCACAAAGTACTCAAATCAATCTCAATCAATAATCAATCAGTAACAAACTCAACTAGTAATCAATCAATCAATCAATCAAATCATTTGAGTAGATCCACTAAATTTTTCTTTACTGTATTTTTTGGCTCTGATCAAATACTTTTCTTTCTTGTCTCATATTACCTGTGATTCTTAAGAGATTAGGTAATCTTAATATGATAGTGAATAATATTGACAACACTTCAAATCTACACAAATATCACAATATCCTGTGCCTTTGGATACCCAGCAATTAAGTTCAAATTTTCAAATGTTGTGAAACTAGCATTATTATATTTGAAGAATTTAAGATTCAGATTCATATGGTGGATTTCTGGTTTAAGCAACAAGGCAGCCTAAACTAATGTAGACATCCATGAAAACCTTGATACCCCATATAAAGCTAAAAATTTAGAAATTATTATGAAATGGAACAAACACCTTAGAGGAAAAATCACAGTCTGATATTTTGATAGAATGAGGTCAATTTGAGGCATGGATACAGACCCTAATACAAAGATGACAGTACTTCACATATATTCTGAGATGTTATTTCCATTTGGAGACCAAGAGAGACATAAGAGAAGGCCTTGGTCCCTCTCAGACCTGTGGACAAGTCTGGGAACACTACAGATGTTAATGCTTCAAGTCATCCATTTGATCAGGTAAGAACAATTCAGGCTGTTTATATCTGAAGAACTACAGCACATCCCAAAAAAACCTCTCTGCCCTTTATTGATTGCACCAGAAATATACTTCTTTTTAAGACATTTTTTGAGCATATTTTGCTTTTAGGTTCACAGCAAAATGAAGGTACATATACCTCGGTTACAACATATGTGTAGTCTACCTCATTGTCAACAATCCCCACCAGCGTGGTACATTTTTTACTGTGGGTAAAACTGCAATATTTCCAGAATCTCTCGCCTGGCCTTAGTGCATCTCCATATCAATAGGTGTTTCCAAGATGTGGAGAGAAGTAATCCATCTCCATATCAGTAGGTTATTACAAGGGCAAGCAAGGGAATATCTGGACTGGAGAGGTTGGGTGGGGCCCCTTCTTCTGCAGCCGGGTGGCAAGACTCGGGTGAGCAGAAGTGGATGACTGCTTGTATGCAATAAACAGGTTTCTCCCACTTTATTTCTCCCTTTGACTGATTTCAGTTTCAAAGGTATTTTGCCCCAGAATTTTCCCCCAACAGTTACAATGGATGAACCTACACTCATATGTCATAATTACCCAAACTCTATAATTTGCATTATAGTTCACTCTTGGTGTTGTAGATTCTATGGGTTTGGACAAATGTATAATGACATATACCTATCATTACAGTTTCACACAGCAGTGCCTTAAAAATCCTTTGTGCTGCTCCACACCCCTCCCCAACCCCTGGCAACCTCTGGTATTTCTACTGTCTCTATGATTTTGCCTTTTCCAGAATGTCATATAGTTGGTCTTATATAGTATGTGGCCTTTCAGATTGGCTTCTTTAACTTAGTAATACACCTTAGGCTTCTCCATGTCTTTTCATGGCTTGAAAGCTTGTTTCTTTTTAACACTGAGTAAGATTCTAGTGTCTGGATATACCAAAATTTATTTATCCATTCATCTACTGAAGGACATCTTGGTTGCTTCCAAGTTTTAGTAATCATGCATACAGCTGCCATAAACATGCACGTGCAGGTTTTTGTGTGTACCTATGTTTTCAAATCCTTTGGATAGATACCAGAAGCAAAAACTGCTGGGTAGCATAGTGAAGAGTATATTTAGTTATGTATAAGAACTGCCAAAGTATCTTCAAAAGTGGCTGTACCATTCTGCATTCTCACCAGCAGCACAAGAGAGTGCCCATTGCTCCACAAACTCACCAACATTCTAATAGGTATGAAGTGGTTTTAACTTGCATTTCCTGATGATACCAGATGTAGCACATTTTTTCATATGTTTATTTACCATCTGTACACCTTCATTGGTCAGGTGTCCATTAAAATATTTGTCTCATTTTTAAAATTGCTTTCTTTGTTTCCTTATTGGTGAGTTTTAAGACTTCTTTGTAATTTTCTTTTGTCCCAATGTCTTTATGTGGATTTGGTGTTAGGTGATGCTGGCCTTATAGACTGCATTAGGAAGCATTCCCTTTCCTCTCCCTTCTGAGAAAGAGTACAGGGAAATATTATAATTTTCTCCTTAAATGTTTGATGGAATTTACCAATGAACCCATCTAGGAATGGTGGGTTTTCTGTTTTGGAAGGTTATTCATTTCTGATTCAATTTCTTTAATAGATAAAGGCCTAGTAGGATTGTCTATTCCTGTACGATTTTTGAAAGATTGTGCCTTTCAAGGATTTGGTCCATTTCATGTAGGTTATTAAATTTGTAGGCATGGAATTCATACTATTTGTTATCTTTTCTGTGACCGTGGGATCTGTAGTGAGGTCCTCTCTTTCATATTTGATACTAGTAACTCGTGTTGTCTTCTTTTATTAGTCTGGCTACAGGCTTATCAATTTTATTGATCTTTTTCAAGAACCAGCTTTTGCTTTCATTCATTTTCTCTTTAATGTCCTGTTTAATACTCTACTGATTTTTACTCTAATTCTTATTTCTTTTCTTCTGCTTACTTTGGACTTAATTTGTTCTTCTAATTTTCTAATAGGGAAACTTAGATGATTGGTTTTAGATCATTCTTCTTTTCTAATATATACATTCAATGTTACACATTTACTTTAAGCACTGTTTTTGCTGTATTTGCTGTATCCCACATATTTTTATAAGTTGCTATTTCATTTTCATTTAGTCCAAAATATTTTAAAATTTCTCTTGAGGCTTGTTATTTGACCCATATGTTATTTAGAATTGTATTAGTTAATCTCCACTTAGTTTTGGATTTTCCAATTATTGTTCTCTTTTTAATTTCTAGTTAATTCTGTTCTCTGAGAACAGCCATTGTTAGATTTCTATTCTTTTGAGTTTGTTAAGATATGTTTTTTGGCCAGAATGTAGTCTATTTTGGTGAATATTCCATGTACACTTGAGAAGAATGTATATTCTGCTGCTGTTCAATGAAGTAGTGTATAGATGTCAATCATATCCAGTTGTTTGATAGTGTTGTTGAGTTCACCTATGTTCTCACTGATTTTAAGCCCAATAGATTTGTCCATTTATGACAAAAGGGTGTAAAATTATTCAACCATGCTAGTGGATTCATCTATTTCTCCTTGCATTTCTATCAAATTTTACCTATTTTTTTAATGTTCTTTTGTTAAGCACTTACATGATAAGAATTGTTATGCCCTCTTGGAAAATTAACTCCTTTATCATTATGTAGTATCATTTTTTATTTCTAATTACTTTCCTTGCTTTGAAGTCCACTCTGTCTGAAATGGAGCTATTCCTCATTAGTGTTAGCACAGGATAGTTTTTCCATCCATTTATTTTTAATCTATATGTATCTTTATATTTAAAGTGTAGAAAACAAATAGCTGGGTCTTGTTTTTCAATCAGCTTGGGCATTCTCTCTTTAAATTGGCACATTTAGATTACTGATATTCAAAGTGGTTATTAACATAGTTAGATTAATATGTACCATATTTATTACTGTTTTCAACTTTTTGCCCTGTTCTTGATCCTATTTTTGGCTTCTACATTTTTATTCTTTTTGTGGCTTTAAGTGAGAATTTTGATTTCATTTTCTATCTTGTCTTTTCATATCAGTTACGCTTTTGCTTTCTTCACTTTACTTTAGTGATTGCCTTACAATTTGAAATATACATTTACAAATAACCCAACTGTGCTTTCAAATAATACTATACTGCTTCACAGGTAATGTGAGTACCTTATAATAACAAAATAATCCTCTCATTCCTTACATCATTGTTATCATTTATTTCATTTACATATAAGCATACATAAACATACACATACATACATACTTGGCTGATATTATATTGGACAAAGTTATCTGTTAGATAAATTACAGATAAGAGAAGTTTTTCTTTTACCTTCACTTATTCCTTCTTTAACTCTTCATTACATAGATCTGTGTTTCTGATCTATATTATTTTCCTTCTCTCTAACTTCTTTTAACACTTTTTGTAAGGCAGGTCTACTGGCCACAAATATCTCTCAAATTTTGTTTTTCTGAAAATGATTTTATTTCTCCTTCACTTTTGATTTCAGATTGGCAGTTTTTTTCTCTCAACTCTTTAAATATTTCACTCCACTTTCTTCTTTCAGGCATGGCTTCTGAGAACTTTGATATAATTCTTATCTCTGTTCCTCTATAAGGAAGGTAGTTTTTTCCTCTGGTTTCTCTTGGGAATTTTCTTGATCTTTGTTTTCCTATAGTTTGAAAAGGAAATGTGTTCTGGGCTGTATCATGCTTGGTGTTCTCTGGGCTTCCTGGATCTGTGCTTTGGTGTCTGACATTAATTTGGGAAAACTCTCACTTTTGTTTCAAATATTAATTCTGTTAACTTTCTCTCTCTTTTTCTAGTATTCCCATTATGCATTACACCTTTTGTAGTTGTCCCACAGTCCTTTAAAGTTCTGTTTTTTTTCTTCACACTTTGTTCTGTTTGCTTTTCAGTCTTCCAGTATTCTATTAGTATATCCTCTAATTCAGAGATTCTTCTCTCAGCCATGTCCAGTCTATTAATAAGTCCAGCAAAGGTATTCTTCATTTCTGACACAGTATTTTTCATGTTTAACTTTTGATTCTTTATTAGGACTTCTATCCCTCTTTATATTGACCATTTCTCCATGTATACTTTAGTTTATCAATTATAGCCTTTGGCATATTAACCACAGCTGTTTTAAATCCTCAGTTTGATAACTCCAATATCCCTGCCTATCTGGTTCTGATACTTGTTCTGTTTCTTCAAATTATGTTTTTTGCTTTTTAGCATAATTAGTTTTTCTAAATAGCTGGTCAGGAGGTACCACATAAAAATAACTGCTATAAATAGGACTTTAGTAATGTAGTGGAAAGGTATGGGGGATGTGGAAGTTTCTATAGCCTGTGATTATGTAGCAGTCTTCTAGTGAGGCTATGCCTCTAGACCTTGAACTTCATAAGCATTTCTCAGAGGTATCCTCTTCCCATTCCTCTCAGATGCCATAGGAGCTAAGAAAGAGCTGCAGTTGACCTTCTCTCCAGTCAGCAAGGCTCTGATAACACCCCAGAAGCTTAGGCTCTGGTCAAACAGTTTGTCCTGAATACAGGCCATGTTAAGAAGAAGAAAGTGCTCTGGCATATTTCAGAACTGTTCCATTTTCTGTGTTACTTATTGTGAGAATCTGGTCAAGCTCTTGGAGGTAAACTTAAAAGCATGTTATATATCTGTCTCGCCAATGGCTTTCAGCCCCAGACAAATTTACTGTGGATTCAGTGAGACTGAGGAATGACAATGGAATGTTCTTGGAGTAAAAGGGTTTATTACCCAGCTTTGTTCTCCCAGTGATAGGTCAGGCAGTAGAATTACATCTGCAACCAACATTATGCCAGTCTGCAATCCTCCTTCATCTCTGCTTTCACACAGAGCACTGGGTGGAGTTCTTTATTATATAGTGACTCAATCAATAATAGCTTATTGCCTGGGGTGTGGGAGCATTAGCCTGGCAGTAAGCCAATTACCTCACCAAGTAGTTTTGGTTCAGGCGGGGATCCTGGCCACAGGAACCTCGATTTCCCCCACAACATCTATGACTTTTAGTTTTTAACCCTCAGACTTGTCCACAGTGAGCCTAGAGCAGTTTGTCAATTACATTTCAGGTTTTCCACCTTGGCATTGGTTCCCACAGTTGTTTCCACTTGTGACTCTTTGCGCTAGTGTGTTGTGATTCCTTGCATTCACCTGCCTTGTCTCTCCAACCATGGGGGCAATGGTTTGCCCTGTGTCTTCCCCTCTTATTGATCCAAGGAGAGCTTTTAATTTGGCAATCTGTACAGCTTTTTACTTGTTGTTCAGAGAGAGTGCCAATTTTCTAATCTCCTCACATCAGAACCAGAAACCTGAAGTCAGAAAAACACTCGCAAATTATCCTTTTTTTTCCTGTTCATAAATATTTCCAGTAAATGATCAGAATTTTGAGAATAAGAACCATAATTAGAGCCTTCCGAATACCTAGTAGTATGCTTTCCAATGATGTGTGACAAGTACTAATACTTATCCTCAAAACAAAATTGTCTTTTGTTAGAAGAGCTGCTTAGGAAACCTCACATTTTACAATCTTTATAAGAAATAAAAGAACCTTTAATAGAATTAGATACTGTTTCACCTGAGGGAGACTGCCCCCAGGCAAGTTCACTCTGGACTCAGTGAGACTGAATAACAACAATGGAACGCTAAGGATAAAAGGGCTTATACCAAGTTTTATTCTCACAGTAGCAGGTTGAGTGCTGGAATCATGTCTGCTTCTAGGGGCAGTCCACATGCAGCAAGCCTGTCTGACTGACTCCGGGCCTCTCTAACTCCACAGTCCCAGAGCACTGGGCAGAGCTCTTTATATTTAGTTAATAATGACTCACTGCCAACATGTGCCAGTGAGCACTGCAAGTGTGTAGTGGGAAAGTGTATCAGGGTCAGTTGAGGATCTTGGCCATAGGAACTTCCATTTTCACTACAGCTACTACAGTCACTAGAGATGTCTTAAAAATAAGACAGACATGCTATTTATTCCCATTGACCTTGCCTTGTCAAGTTGTCTAACACAGGATCAAAATATAAAATAATTTGGGCAAAGCATGGTAGAATGTGGGGAGGAGGGTGCTAAATATATAAACATAGGCAATATGTATATACACACCCACACATGTTTTCAGATTTTCTTGCCAAGATCCTTGGTTTTCTCACTTTCATAACCCCATTAGCTATCACTTCATTCTGATAGTTTCCTTCATATAATCCATTATTGATTTTGAATTTAGTGTAGTCATATATCAATGCACACTTTATACATAGTAGTTAGCATAGTTCCCAACACAGAGAAGGCATTCAAGAGATCATGTTTAATACATGAAATTAGCTAATACAATAGGAAAACTTTCCCTAGCAGGGAAAGAAAAAGAATAAGCAATTAAATTAAAAATAAAGGAACATTGATAAAATGGATCTATGAGTAATTTGCAATGATCTCTGGTGATTCTTCACTTCCCTATCACCTATGAAATAAGTGATGGTACTGAATGCTGTGTCAGGAGTGAAACCAGCCAGTTTGCCTTGAAAAATTTAACCACGATCCTTCTTTTGCATATTATAGTGTAGCATTAGGAAGAGAGCCAATGAGACAGGGTTTAGAGTGTCTTGGTCTGGACCCAAAGATTATTTGTCTTTGAAATATATACTTTAAATGTTCAGGTCGGGGAGGAAACAATGATGGGTATTATCTGTTGGCCCAAGGACCACAACTTCTCTATAGTCATATACTGTCTCCACTTAGGACAATGCATATGCAAACATTGGGTCTATAGAGGTTAAAGATGCAGGGTGACTTAACTATCTTATCTTAATAAAGTATATTTCTTAAAAATAGAACTCCTGTGCTAAAACAAATGGATCTTGCACTTACATTAATGTTTTGAGCTATTCTTTTTAGCAGATGCCCATAGGTTAGGCAAAATTTCCAATTTTGGATAGTGTGAACATTGATGTAATTGTCTGATCACACAGGGCTGCTGATATTGCCAAGATCACCCCAAGGCCATAGAACCAGCATGACACATGTCCTCTCACCTCTGACTTTGGCTCCACTCCTGGACTACACTATAGATCTCAAAACTCCTCATTCACACAGACTCCCCACCAGTCCTCCACTCTCATCTCACTGTCCTCCCCAAACAGCCTCATAATATCTTTTTATTATACCCTACCCTGTCCTGGCCAAGTCAACTCTCTTCCCTGCCCAACACACATCATGCCCCAGTAATTAAATGGAACCAGTTATGGACACTATACAGGCTTGGCTTTGACTCAATACCATGAGCAGGCCAAGACAATCTTAACACAATTCAATGTATTGTTTCCATTTTTACAACTTGACCCGTTATGTTTTAAGCAAATTAACCACTATTTCCTTGAAGTTCACTGGACCAGATTTCAGCTAAAAATTTTATGTAAATACTATAGGCATTTATTCTCCCTGTATCTAACAGTAGGTTCTAGATATGGACAGATTTTCATTCATTCACTCATCCACATGTTTCTACTAACCAATCTATTCAATAATTATTTATGATGTCCCATGATGGGTTAGTCACAGGGCTAAAAAACTTTACTGTGGCAGAAATAGATTCAATTATTTAACTATATACTCCTTTGAGTCAGTGTATTTCACCTGAATTATGTCTTTAATTCTGTGTTTTCAAAATGGATGTAATAATGCACATCTATTCTCATGAATGTTGAGGTTGCCATATGACACAATTTTTAAAAGGAGACAGTTTCAGACAAATATAATGGGTAATTTTTCCTTTGGTGATCTCTGGGCTAATCTGAGTTCTATGGCATAAAGTAGATTTTATTGTCACGACAGTGAAGATGAACTACAGTTAATAAGATGTTGACTACTTAATATGTGCTGTAAACTCAAGGTTGATACTAAGATCTTGAGATTATTGTATTTATTACAACTGTTAACTGCAATTTTCTGCATTATGTACATGACAAGAAGGAAGTTGGTAAATGAGTATGTGTCTTTTTTGTGGTAAAATACCATTCATATTCATTTTTATTTATTTTATGTGGTAAATGAATGTGTGGTATTACTTATGAGGTATTCAAGAGTATTTGAGCCTGGATATATCATTCTTAGGTGACAAGTAACTAAAGAGAGTAAAAACATCATATAAGGAAGCTGGAGAAAGATAAGTAGTTATTGTATTTAACTACAGTTTCCATCCATTTTTCAACAGAGCCGAGCATTTCAACCTTAACCTAACACTGACATTTATAGGTATCATATTTATCATACTGAGCTTTGTTGGAATTAGCCAGCAGTTAAGTGAAATGCTTTTACATTTCACTGTACCAAACGGAGTAATAACAAATTCCAGATGTAAAGGAGGGAATTAATATCAGACAGGCAGCCTCTTGATCTTGCTCTCTAATGCTGAGTACTTTCCATGTGTCAGCTATTACTCTGTATGTTTTTTTTTCCATGAGGTACATTTTTTTTACTTTGCTGTCATTAACTTACAATTATAGGACCAACATTATGGTTACTAGACTCCTCGTATTATCAAGTTCCCACCACATGCACCATTACAGTCACTGTTCATCAGCGTAGTAAGATGATATCGAATCACTACTTGTCTTCTCTGTGTTATACTGCTGTCCCCGTGTCCCCCGCAAATACATTATACGTGCTAATCGTGATGCCCCTTTGTCCCCCTTATCTGTCCCTGCCCACTTATCCTCCCCAATCCCTTTCCCTTTGGTAACTGTTAGTCCATTCTTGGGTTCTGTAAGTCTGTTGCTGTTTTGTTCCTTCAGATTTTGCTTTGTTCTTATACTCCACAGATGAGTGAAATCATTTGATACTTGTTTTTCTCCACGTGGCTTATTTCACTGAGCATAATACCCTCCAGCTCCACCCATGTTGTTGCAAATGGTAGGATTTGTTTTCTTCTTATGGCTAAATAGTATTCCATTGTGTATATGTACCACATCTTCTTTATCCATTCATCTACTGAAGGACACTTAGGTTGTTTCCATTTCTTGGCTACTGTAAATAGTGCTGCAATAAACATAGGGGTGCATATGTCTTTCTGAAACTGGGCTGCTGCATTCTTAGGGTAATTACCTAGGAGTGGAATTCCAGGGTCAAATGGTATTTCTATTTTGAGCTTTTTGAGGAACCTCCATACTGCTTTCCACAATGGCTGAATTAGTTTACATTCCCACCAGCAATGTAGGAGGGTTCCCCATTCTCCACATCCTCACCAACATTTGTTGTTGTTGTCTTTTGGATGTTGGCAATCCTAACTGGTGCAAACTGATATATCATTGTGGTTTTAATAGGCATTTCTCTGATGATTAGGGATGTGGAGCATTTTTTCATGTGCCTGTTGGCCATCTGAAATTCTTCTTTGGAGAAGCGACTGTTCAGATCCTCTGCCAATTTTTAATTGGCTTATTTGTTTTTTTTTGTTGAGGTCTGTGAGCTTTTTATATAATTTGGATGTCAACCCCATATTGGATATGTCATTTACGAATATATTCTCCCATACTGTAGGATGTCTTTTTGTTCTACTGACGGTGTCCTTCACTGTACAGAAGCTCTTTAGTTTGATACTGTCCCACTTACTCATTTTTGCTTTTGTTTCCCTTGCCCAGGGAGATATGTCCGTGAATAAGTTGCTCATGTTAATGTCCAAGAGATTTTTACCTATGTTTTTTCTAAGAGTTTTATGGTTTCATGACTTACATTCAAGTCTTTAATCCATTTTGAGTTTACTTTTGTCTTTGGAGTTAGACAATAATCCAGTTTCATTCTCTTTCATGTAGCTGTCCAGTTTTGCCAACACCAGCTGTTGACGAGGCTGTCATTTCCCCATTGTATATCCATGGCTCCTTTATTGTATATCAACTGACCATACATGCTTGGGTTTATATCAGTGCTCTCTAGTCTGTTCCATTGGTCTATGGGTCTGTTCTTGCACCAGTACCAAATTGTCTTGATTACTGTGGCTTTGTAATAGAGCTGGAAGTCAGGGAGCGTAATTCCCCCTGCTTTATTCTTCTTTTTCAGGATTGCTTTGGCTATTCGGGATTTTTTGTGATTTCATATGAATTTTAAAACTATTTGCTCTAGTTCATTGAAGAATGCTGTTGGTATTCTGATAGGAATTGCAGTGAATCTCTAGATTGCTTTAGGCAGGATGGCCATTTTGACAATATAAATTCTTCCTATCCATGAGCATGGGATGTGTTTCCATTTATTGGTTTCTTCTTTAATTTCTCTCATGAGTGTCTTGTAGTTATCAGAGTATAGGTCATTCACTTCCTCAGTTAGTTTTATTCCTAGATATATTATTCTTTTTGAAGCAATTGTGAATGGAATTGTTTTCCTGATTTTTCTTTCTGCTAGTTCATCATTAGTGTATAGGAATGCAACGTATTTCTGTATATAAATTTTGCATCCCGCAGCTTTGCTGAATTCAGATATTAAATCTAGTAGTTTGGAATGTATTCTTTAGGGTTTTTTAATGTACAATATCACGTCATCTGCAAACAAGGACAGTTTGACTTCTTTCTTACCAATCTGGATGCCTTTTATTTCTTTGTGTTATATGATTGCCATGGCTAGACTATCCAGAACTATGTTAAATAAAATTGGGGAGTGTGGGCATCCTTGTCTTATTCCCAATCTTAAAGGAAAATCTTGCAGCTTCTCACTGTTAAGTATAATGTTGACTGTGGGTTTTTCATTTATCGCCTTTATTATGGTGAGGTACTTGCCCTCTATACCCACTTTGTTGAGAGTTTTTATCATGAACGGATGTTGAATTTTGTAGAAAGCTTTTTCAGCATCTTTGGAGATAATTATGTGGTTTTTGTCCTTTTTGTTGATGTGGTGGATGATGATTGATTTTCAAATGTTGTGCCATTCTTGCATCCCTGGCATAAATCTTACTTGATCATGATGGATGATCTTTTTGATGTATTTTTGAATTCGGTTTGCTAATATTTTGTTCAGTATTTTTGCATCTATGTTCATCAGGGATATTGGTTTGTAATTTTCTTTTTTTGTGGTGTCTTTGCCTGGTTTTGGTATTACAGTGATGTTCACCTAATAGAATAAGTTTGGGATTATTCCCTCCTCTTCTACTTTTTGGAAAACTTTAAGGAGGATGGGTATTAGGTCTTCACTAAATGTTTGACAAAATTCAGCAGTGAGACCATCTGGTCCATGAATATTGTTCTTAGGTAGATTTTTGATTACCAATTCAATTTCCTTGATTGTAATTGGTCTATTCAGATTTTCTGTTTCTTCCTGGATCAACCTTGGAAGGCTGTATTTTTCTAGAAAGTTATCCATTTCTTCTAGGTTATCCAGTTTGTTAGCATATAATTTTTCATAGTATTCTCTAATAATTCTTTGTATTTCTGTAGTGTCCGTAGTGATTTTTCTTTTCTCATTTCTAAGTCTGCTTATGTGTGAATACTCTCTTTTTTCTTGGTAAGTCTGGCTAGGGGTTTATCTATTTTGTTTATTTTCTCAAAGAACCAGCTCTTGCTTTCATTGATTCTTTCTATTGTGTTATTCTTCTCGATTTTATTTATTTCTGCTCTAATCATTATTATGTCCCTCCTTCTACTGACTTTGGGCCTCATTTGTTATTCCTTTTCTAGTTTCATTAATTGTGAGTTTAGACTGTTCATTTGGGATTGTTCTCCTTTCCTGAGGTAGGCCTGTATTGCAATGTACTTCCCTCTTAGCCCGGCCTTCACTGCGTTCCACAGATTTTACAGTGTTGAATTGTTGTCATTTGTCTCCATATATTGCTTGATCTCTGTTTTTATTTGGTCATTGATCCATTGATTATTTAGGAGCATGTTATTAAACCTTCATGTGTTTGTGGCCTTTTTCATTTTCTTTGTGTAATTTATTTCTAGTTTCATACCTTTGTGATCTTAGAAGCAGGTTGGTACAATTTCAATCTTTTTGAATTTTTTGAGGATCTTTTTGTGGCCTAGTATATGATCTATTCTTGAAAATGTTCCATGTGCACTGGAGAAGAATGTGTATTCTGTTGCTTTTGGATGAAGTGTTCTGTACATGTGTTAGGTCCATCTGTTCTAATATGTTGTTCAGTGTGTCTGTCTCTTTAGTTATTTTCTGTCTAAATTGATCTGTCCTTTGGTGTGAGTGGTGTGCTGAAGTCTCCTAAAATGAATGCATTGCATTCTATTTCCCCTTTAATTCTGTTAGTATTTGTTTCACATATGTAGGTGATCATGTGTTGGGTACATATTTATAATAATAATATTCTCTTGTCGGACTGACCCCTTTATCATTATGTAATGTCCTTCTTCGTCTCTTGTTACTTTCTTTGTTTTCAAGTCTATTTTGTCTCAAGTACTGCAACTCCTGCTTTTTTCTCCCTGTTACTTGCATGAAATATCTTTTCCCATCCCTTAACTTTCAGTCTGCGTATGTCTTTGGGTTTCAAGTGTGTCTCTTGTAGGCAGCATATAGATGGTGGGTCTTGATTTCTTATACATTCAGTGACTCTATGTCTTTTGATTGGTGCATTTAGACTGTTTACATTTAGGGTGATTATTGATATATAAATACTTAATACCATTGCAGGCTTTAGATTCATGGTTACCAAATGATCAAGGGTAATTCCCTTACTATCTAAAGTCTAATTTAACTCAATTCTAATGCTATTACAAACACCACCTAAAGATTCATTTTTTTCCTCCTTTTTCTTCTTCCTCCATTCTTTATATGTTAGACGTCATATTCTGTACTCTTTGTCTATTCCTTGATTACTTTGGGGTAGTTGATTTGATTTTGCATCTGCTTAGTAGTTATAATTGTTCTACTTTGCTGTGGTTTTATTTCCCCTGGTGACAGCTATTTAGCCTTAGGAATTCTTCCATCTATAGCAGACCCTCCAAAATGCATTGTAGAGTTGGTTTGTAGGAGGTAAATTCTCTCAGTTTTTGCTTATGTGAAAATTATTTAATCCCTCCTTCAAATTTAAAGGATGACCTTGCTGGGTAGAGTATTCTTAGTTCAAGGCCCTTCTCTTCATTGCATTAAATATGTCATTCCACTCCCTTCTGGCATGTAAGGTTTCTATTGAGAAGTCTGAAGATTGCCTGATGGGTTTTCCTTTGTATGTGAACCTTTTTTTTCTCTCCAGCTGCTTTTAAAAGTCTGTCTTTATCCTTATCTTTGCCATTTTAATTATTATATGTCTTGATGTTGTCTTCCTTGGGTCTCTTATGTTGGGAGATCTGTGCACTTCCATGGCTTGAGGGACTGTCTCCTTCCCCAGATTGGGAAAGTTTTTAGCAATTACGTCCTCAATAATACTTCCTATCCCTTTCTCTCTCTTCTTCTTGTACCCCTATAATGCAGATATTGTTCCATTTGGATTGGTCACAGTTCTCTCAATATTCTTTCATTCTTAGAGATCCTTTTTTCTCTTAGTGCCTCAGCTTCTTTCTATTTCTCTTCTCTAATTTCTATCCCTTTTACCATGTCTTCTACTATATTTAATCTGCTTTTAAATCTCTCCATTGTATGTTTCATTTCATATATGGAATTTCTTAATGCTTGCATCTCCATCTTAAATTCTTCCTTGAGTTCTTGAAAAATTTTCTGTACCTCCATGAGCATGTTTATGATTTTTATTTTAAACTGTCTTTCAGGAAGATTGGTGAGTTCAGTTTCATTTGGCCCTTTTTCTGGGGTTTGTGAGATTTTGTTCAGAAGCAGGTTTCTTCGACATTTCATAATTCTATGTGGTGCCTTATGGTGCCCTGATGCTCCAGTCTCTGGAGCTGCTCAGCCCCTAGAGTAAGGTTGGGGGTCATATAGGAGCGGCACTGGTGCCTGCTGGGAGGAAAAAGCTGTTTCCTGATTCCCATCTGTGGTGCCTGTGTCCAGTATCAGAGCCAGTGGGCCAAGCACACAAGTGTAAGCCTCTGTGTTTGGCATCTACAGTTGTTGTAGGTGGGGCCTCCCTCTGGCTGGCCTGTCACCAGCACAGTGACTACCGGTTTCCAAGCAGGTGCCAGCAGGCCAGGAGGAAGGTGCAGCAGGCTGTGTGTCATACTGGGGGTCCTTGGAGCTGAGTAGGCAGCCAGTGGGATGGGGCTCCTGACGTTCCTCGATGTTCCCAACCCACTGGGCAGAGTGTGCCCAAACAACTTTGTCTACCTATCCCTTCTGCCCCATAGCAAGCTCTGTGCAAACCCCGCCCATTCAGCAGCCCTCTCGCTGCTAGGAAGCCTCTCAGACTGCCTGCCTTTCCTTTGTTCCAGAGCAGCCTGATGTGGATCCTTGTCCTCCACAAATGGCTGAAATCTTAGTTTCTCAAGCACTCCGCCTGTTCCAGCTCCCCAACCCCACCAACCTTCACAGCACCACACAATGTAAGTCTGTGTTCCAAAGCAGATCTCCAGGGCTGGGTTTTCAGCAGTTCTAGGCTTCCACCCCCTCCCTGCTCCATTTCTCTTCCTCCTGCTGGTGAGCTGGGTTCAGGGAAGGGCTTGGGTCCCGCCGGATCAAGGTTTTTGTATGTTACCCTGTTTCGTGAGGTCTGCTCTGTTCATGAGGTCTGAATGCAGTCTGGTGCATTCTTTTCTGTTGCTGTTTTAGGGCTAATTGTATTAATTATATTTTCACACTATATGTGGTTTTCAGAGGAACTTTCTGTCTCACTTCTCATGCCACCATCTTGAATATTCCATGTGTGCTTTTCATTTATTAATTCATATAGCTCTTCAGTAAAATCTATAAAGTAAGTATTATTATTATCTCTAGGTACAGTGAATCATAAAGAGGTGGTGGGATTTACCTATGGCATTCATGAGAGAGCTTTGATTTCAAAACTGGCACTGTTTTTCAAAAAGGCTCTGGGCCTTTTATATTAACCACTTTTAAATGCCCTCTTATTTTGACATCTAAAGCACAGGAGAAACAGAAATTTGGGAGAAGGAAGGAACATATATGACAAGGGAAAAGCAGAACAACTCTCCATTAGCCAGGCATTCTGTGACTTAGATTTTTCTTTTTCCTTCATGAAATGGTCATTCCCTTGCAGGTCAAAATATAAATAATTCTTTAAGTACCATAACACGTTCTACTTCTTTGATGAAGTCTTTTGTGAGTTCGCTATTGCACTTTTCCTCTCAATTTTGCTATAAACCTAAGTATGCTCTAAAAAAAAGTCTTAAAAAAATCAGTGATTTGATTTATAATTATAACTTTTGTTCATAGAATGATTCATTTGTTTATTTATTCCCTAAATATTGACTATTTTTGTGAACCATATATTAAGAATATAAAGAAAAGTTGGAATATTAAACCATGAACATCTCACTTCAAATATGAAAAAGAGAGTACTGACTTTACATATAAAATTCACATGTAATCTTGTGGCTACATAAAAAAAATTAAAAAGTCAGAGTTATAATTATAATGAAACCACTTCATTTGCATGGTTTCTTAAACAGCTAGGGGTAGGCCTTTGAAAATTCTTAGGGAAGTGGATTAATAGTTAAGAAAATCACAGTGGCACTCTCACTTTCTAATTATGCAGAACATTTCTCAAGCCTTGTGATCACACTGATGATACTGAAATCTTACAATACCTTCTAAACCCTGCTTAAATGACAATGCTATCTTGAAAGGGTCCATGATTTCCAGGTGCATATTAGTGGTTTTCATCTTCCAAGATTGGAAATAAATTTGTCAGTTTTTTCATGACACTTATTATGTCTACAGACACACCTTCTTTCTCCAACGCACTGCTGTGTATTTTTATGCAGGATAGTATCTTCCTTTTTCTCTTTCCTCTTGGGTACTAGCACAGGTCTTTGCATACTGTTCTACTGAATAAACATTTTCTACCAGGAAAATGTGTTTTTATTTTACTAACTGTCATTCAATGTGGAAGATGATGTTTCTGAAAATTGCATCCTAAAATGATTTTTATGTCCTGTGCAAGGTCATATAATAATAGCTATTGTGGGACACTATAAGAAGTATATCTAATTTTACTCTTGATTGGGTGGTAAGAGAATTGTCTCCATTATCTTATTCAGTTTTTCCCGTGATTCAGGAACTCCACTGGACCCTTTACAGTTTTATGAGGACAGAGAGGTGAGGAACAGGACTGAGAAATGTTCATGATAATTTGTGAAGAAGAGTTTAAAGGCCAAATAAAAGGGGTCTAAATAGTACATCCTTCTACGGGACCAAGGGGATAATAAGGAAAAATAATATAAAAATTTGAGGTAAACATAAAGTCATCAGAGCCCACTAAATAGGAAACAAGGTGCCTGTAGGAGATGACCCTGAGGAATTCTTGAAAAAGAGTACCAAAGCTAAACCTGCTATGCCTCTATCACCTTTTCTTTTTAATAGGTGAATCAGTTATATTTAAAAGAATCAGGATTGGAAAAGCAAAAATCTTGAAATAATCAACTTTATCATGAAATAGCCATTATTATTTACCATATCTACACATCAGATACAATCTAGTTAAATATTTAAATCTAGTTACAAATATTGGAGATAGATAAAATTATCTTTATTTTAGAGATAAATAAACTGAAGCAATGACAGTAGCAGTAAAAATGTGAATACGTATTAGTAAACATTTATCATGCACTTAACCTCATTTTATATGCAAGGTTTCTTTAAAGTGATTAAACCACAACATCTGAGGTTGTAGAACTAGTATGTGGCACACTGGCATTCACACACTGGTTAATCCAACTCAAAAACCCTTGCTTTAACCACTGTGCTATAATCCAAACACTCTAAACACAATCTAAGTTTTCTTTTATATTCCCTAATATTACATGCAATGGATTGGAAAGATGGTTTCCTCTTAAATATTAGAGAATAAGAGTTTAGGGACATAATCCATTGTTCTAGGCTGGAGAGGATGAGCCAATTCCCATTATGGGAGCCTACGTTCTACCATACAACACTCTTCCCTCCTGGCAATCCTGGTCAGCATGGGGCAAAACCACCTGACCTGGAAAGAATGGAGTCAGCTTCTCACATCCCCCAAGCAATGGGGTTATGGTAAGGAATTACAGTTATTGAACCACTGTTCCTAACAAGTGACCTGCGAGAGAAGTAACAGAAGACAATTCAGTCTACTGCCCAGCTGAGAGAAACTGGACAGTGCATTGCAGCCCAAGCTGAATGTCAACTCTGAATTTAATGAATAATGATGAGGCATTACAAGTCAGAAGGTGGGCTTCCCCCAAGCCTGCTCTGAGAAGGCCCCTAAGTATCATGAACTCCTCTTCTACAGGTGCGACTTAAAAACTGCCTCATTGTCAGTAGAGGAAACTAAGGACATGGGAAGTTCTTACCCATTTTTGCCCAATCAAATTGTACACAATCTACAATTAAAAAAGGAAAATGTGTTTGATCACCTACTCTGTGCCAAGCATCCTGAAGATGAATGAAAATACAAAACAAAAAAGAAACAGAACTTGACTTCTGAAATACTCCTCTCTCTATTCTGGGTATTCTGACAGCAGAGAAGGGGGATAC
The DNA here is from genome assembly GCF_030020395.1 of Manis pentadactyla. Classification (NCBI taxonomy): domain Eukaryota; kingdom Metazoa; phylum Chordata; class Mammalia; order Pholidota; family Manidae; genus Manis; species Manis pentadactyla. The sequence continues at coordinate 64,564,726 of NC_080027.1, forward strand.
AAGTAGTACAAAAAAAAATTAAAAATATGTGATGAAATATAGTTCTGTAATGAAGGAGTATATAAATCATTTATATATATATATAATACATATATATGTTCTATCTTAAAGTTCTCCCTCCGCCATGAAAAACTCTAATACCTAGACTTTAGTAAACTTGGTTTCCTTTGACATCATGTTTTACTATTGCTGAATAAACATACGGTATTAAAATGGCTCAAAGTGGGAAAAAATGAATGGGGGAGGCGAGAAGGGTAATGGAGATCAGAAACAGCGACTGCCTAGAGCAGGACAGCAGTGCCTTGGGCCCCTTTGGATTAACTGCATTCCCCACAGCTGGATGGGCAAAAGAGGGTCAGCTTCATTTAAAGGCAGTGTGGAGTTACAGACTGAATATTAAAGTGCTCAGAAGTCCATAACAAACTAAATAAAAGTGATTGAGTGTTGTTGCTATGATGAATATTTGTTAAATGTGTTATATCTCTTAATAACATTTGCATTTCAAAATTAGAGTGGTACAAGTCAAGGAAGAAAGCCCAAAGGTGGGATTGCAGACCTTGGTCTGTGCTACCTTGGAAGCAATTTTGTTCATTCTTTTTAGTCTGTATTCTTTATTTCCCACCCCCACTACTCCTTGTTTTCCTTCCCCCTCTCCCCTTTCCATCAAACCAGCTGCTCACCAAGCAAAGCAGACCTTATCCTGCTTTGCAAGGGGCCATCCTTTCATGTGAAGTTCTCAGACTTAATTGCAATTTAGAAAGGGTGTAGTAGTCTTTTCTAATTCAATATGGGTCTTGGAAGTAGTACCTATCATTTGGCAACAGCCCTTTTAATTTTTTAAAGTTGTCTTGTTGAGATAGTTAACAGAGGTAGCTCTAAGGAGCAATGTGGCATTATTTTACATCCTATTTACCTTGGGTATGATGATACATGAAGAACTTTCACCCCCAGTGAGAAACGAGGAGAGAGAGCAACTTTGTCCCTGCCAAGCTACTCAAGTTGCCTTGGAAATTATTCTGCCAGTCAGGAAGAGTTTTATCTTTAAAGAGTGAGAGTATCTTTTCAATCTGGGGGCTATAAGTTATAAGAGGAAGAAGTAAGGTAGAAGAATGAGTTCTGTTTTACACAGGGAAAGGAACCAGGTTTGGATGGTAAGATTCAGTTTCCAAAGAAAGGAAAAGTATAATTCTCTAAGGATGGGCTCTTTAAAATGTGCTCAGCAGATATCCCAAGAGAATGGGCCCTGAGAGTATTTATTGATGAAAAACTGGACTCTTCACTGGGTACAGAGTATATAGAACGTTTTGCTCCATTATGGATACTATATTAATAATGGCAACAATTCTAGTTTTTGTGACTCCTTGATGAATATGATAAACTGTGAGTCTTCTCCCCAAGAAAAATGTTTAAACTATGTGTATGCACTTATAAAGACTATTCTACAACTCTAACAACCAATACAGACATATCAGCATTGATTAAACATTTACCAGAATCCTAAGATGTAGGTCAATGAGCCTCAGAGAGGTAAAGTAACTTATTCAAGGATACACAGCTGGAGCAGAGCAGCACCAGGATTCCAACTAAGTCAGTTTAACTACAGAAAGAAATAATCTATAGTCTTGTTGATAAAATATAAATATGCAAAGGATGATTCTGTGTCAATATAAGGAAAATGTTTATTACAACTCAGCAGTCTTATCATAGAAGGGATACCTCCCTCATAAATGAACTTACCATACTGGAAACAATTCAACAGGGGTCTGATGCTCTAATTTAGGAGTTGGCAAGTTTTTCTGTAATTAGCTTGACAGGAAATATTTTTGACTTTGCAATTATATGATTTGTGTCACAACTTTTAATTATAGTTATCATGTAAAAGCAGTTATAGACAATATATAAATGAATGAATGTGACTTTGTTCCAGTGAAACTTTATTTATGGACACTGAAGTTAGGATTTCATATAATTTTCAAGTGTCAAATAATATCATTCTTCTTTTGATTTCTTTAAACGATTTTTTAGCTAGATGGACATACAAAAGCAAGCTGTGGGATTGCAAGTTATATCACATGCCCAAGTGGGTGAGTTTTCATGGGAAAACACTCAGAAGACCAAAGGAAAGACCCAGAGAGGCCATATGAAATGCGAGGCTTTGAGACTTATGTCCAGGTAGTTCAGGAGAGACTGGCTGGACAAGGTTGAAAGTGCTCTCATGGACAGGGCGTTAACTGCTTATATGAGGTGAGGAGACAAAGACTACCAGCTATGCTAGAAGAGATCACTCTTGTGTGACCAGCAACCCAACGAACAAAACCTTGGTCATAGAGTTCTGCCTCCTAATAAGATGTTTCCATAGATAAGATGGGCCTAGATTTGGCCAGCTGCAGGCCATCAACACACCATATACTTAGCGTAATGGTTGAAGGAGGGGGCTATGTGGACACATGGTTATTCTGGGACAAAAGGTTACAAATGGGCAGTGCTTGTTCCCACACAGGCAGAGAGCAAACTTTCTGGAATTCAAGAGTTAATGTTTTTATGTTGTAACAGAACTGCTGTTGAAGTCGTGTTCTCACTTTTCTTGAATAAGAGTTAAACAAGAAAATTATAGTATGAAGCCTGTAACTAAGGGCTTTTAAAATTATAGCATTGTAAATACATAATTATATGACAGTTAAATATGTTATGTATTCTTTTAAAATGCATTTATTGAATGGCTTCTATAAGTCAGGCACCACAATAGGTACTTAACATCTGTAACTGAATTAACTATAGCTCCAAACATTTTGGATTTTACAGTCCAGTGAGGAATGGATGTAGGTGGGTACATAGATATTAAACAACACATACATGAATACACAATCTCACATCTCACTCCAATAAAAATACTGCACTGCACAGGAAATAAAATATTCTCTCTGTCCTTTGTTAGTTTAGGTTGCCTTTCTCAAATTGATATGTCAATGGTGTGCTGGTAAGCCAGCTCTGGAAAAGGAAGATTTGATTTGTAATTTTTGCCAATTTACTTGCTGTATATATTCCCACCATGCCTGATTTCAAGCTTCCAACATGATGTCACTGAATGCAGAGTTGATAAAAGATGTGTATAATGCACTCTTAAGCAGCAAAATGAAACCAGCTCCAGCTAATTCAGACTGTGTTAAAGCTAATCAGTGATCAGGGCTCCACTTACCTGAATCATAATTTCCTTATCTGTTAAAAATAAAAAGTTACACTATGTTTTCTACCTTTATCTTGCATCTACCTACCACTTCAGCATTTTATTAAAAATAATAATAATAATAATAAGGGAGAAATGTGGTATTCACATATAAATCAAGTATAAAAATCAAACGAATAATCATAATTGACCTGATTGTTTATAGTTCATGATGCGTGATCAAAACCGAAAGTTTCTGTGATGACTGCCCTTGCACTGTTCACCATGTAAGAACTTATTCGCTATGTAAGAACTTGTTCACTGTGTAAAAACTTGTTCATTATGCTTCAGAAGATTGGAGACTGTTGAGAATTAGGTTTGGGGTTGATTAATGATTGTGCATTGAGTCCCCTATAGAGAATTTTATTGTTGTTAACAACCATATGATCAATAAAGATGAGAGATGCCCTCTCAAAATAAATAAATAAATAAATAAATAAAAAGTTACAGTGATCTGAGTCATATAATGACATAATCCATATTCCCCTCAGAAAACTGTCAAGGAACTGTTGTAAAAGATCTATACAGTAAAGGAATTACTGTTGTCATCAATAATAATAGCAACAACGCCTTAGTTAGGGAGATAAAATAGTCCTGCATGTGTCTTTACTCTACTATACACTGATGATATAAACTTGGGAAAATACATACAGTTTCTCCTAAATCTCAGATTGGTTGCATGTTAAATAAGGAATATAAGAGCATGAAAACTGTAAGATTCTAGTACAGAAAGGGCTTCCTGTAGTACCTGACATATATATGCTTAATATAATTAGCTATTATTATTTTTTATTTCCCTCATACAAAATCATGAAACTATATCTTGAGTTTATTTTCATCAGATGAAATTAGGTAACTACTCACAGAGGTATCAAACACAAACACTCTGATAAGATGAGGAAAAATGGATAGAATACATTAAGCACATGTTACTACAAATTCTAAATAAATCATTATAAACTTGCTAAGATCCATTTTACCCATAGAATATTTCTGACACCAAATCCAATGGGGTTTTTCCTCACACAAATAATTCATCAACCCTCCAGACACCAGTTGGGTGTCCTACAACTTAATTCATGCAGATTTAGCATCAGATTCCCATAGGTTAAGGGCTCAGTGCCACCAGACTGCCTCCATTTCAAATGATAGTCTAAAGTCCTGCTCCTCCCATACTTCTGACTGATGGGCTTTAAGTTGGGGGTTGCCACTACCTGATCTTCGGGTTGAATAATTTGCTAGAATAGGTCACAGAACTCTGGAGAATTTTATTATTACTGCTTTATTATAAAAATACTATTCAGGAATAGTCAAATGGAAAAGATGCATAGGGCAAGGGAAATAGAACTCCCATGCCCTCTCTAGATGTGTTAGCCTTCAGTACCTTCATGTGTTCCACAACACTGAAGCTCCCTAACCCCACCATTTAGGTTTTTATTTTATTACTTTGTAATGGGGGTTTCATTACATAAGCATGATCAATTAAGTCACTGGCCATTGATTAACTCAGTCTCCAGCCTCCCCTCTCAGAGGCTGGTTGGTGGGGTGGAGCTGAAGGTTCCAACTCTTCCATTATGCCTTGGTCTTCTTGGGCTCCAGCCCCTGTCCTGAAGCTATCTGGGGGTCCCAAGCCACCAATCACCTCACTGTCATATAAAAGGTATTCTTATCACTCCATAGATTCTAAGGGTCTTAGAAGTTATGTGTCAGAAACTAGATGTTACCACCAAATATTATAACAAAAGATACTTCCGGTATCCCTATCACTCAGGAAGTTATAAAGCTTTTAGGAACTCTGTGCCAGGAACAAGGGACCAAGACAAAATGTGTTTCTTACTATATCAGATCACATAAAGCAATATAGTCTCATGGCAACTCACTATACATACCTATTTTACAGATGAGAACATTGAGAGGATGGGAGTCAGAACAACTGCCAGAAGTCTCCAGGATTTGTAGGAGGCAAATCTGGGGTTCAAATTTTGATCTCTCTCTATCTCTCTCTCTCTCTCTTCAAGGCTTGGATCACCTTGCTGTGGAATAAGCTGCTTTATGTTTTTACATGGATAGATTTCTATGTGTCATTTCTTCACAAGGCATCTAGAGAATGTAGAGCAGTTATCACTGATACTTTTTATTCACAGGCCTGATGATCTCTTTTCTCCTCATTCCTGATGCCCTTTCTTATTGATGGCCTTCTTTTAACAGCTGTCTCAGGGGTTCGGACAATCATGAATACAGATTTAAAGGTGTATGCTGACCTATTTGTTCAAAGGCTTTAAACAAGATCTCCCTTCATCTTGAATAACATTGCTTGTCCAAAGCCTTAAGTCATCCTAGACGTTTGTGTGATCAAACATGAATCCATATTTTAAAAATATTAATACATAATCATCTGGCAAATTGTATATTCCATGCTTACTTATAGAATGTGCACACACATACACACAAACACAAAGAAAAAATATAAAAATAATGTACATAACTACCAGAAGTCTCTCTATCAGAAAAGGTATGGGTTGGAGGTGGAGAAGGATAGGAAACACATGACAGGTAGAAGGTAGGACAATTTAAAACACTGAGGACTTTAAATTCTGTCCACCATTCTTGAAAATATCAAATGCTTCTAAAGCCATTCTCCTCTTCTTCCTTCTCCCACTACTCCTCCTTCTCTTCTTTCTTTTTCTTCTTTAAATAATCTCAAGCATACAGAAGTAGCTAGAAGAACAATACAAAGAAAGTGCTTTGTTTTTCCTGGACCACTTGGAAGTAAGGTGCTCTGTCTTATCACCCCAAAGTAATAAGACTTCAGTGCAGATTTCCTATTATCTGATTCCACAGATGGATTTAATTTCTTTTTGCTTTGAATATTTATAGGTATTGAAGTTAGAGCTCCTCTAAGAAAGAGATGTCATTTCACTTATCAACTTAATTATTGTTAAATAAATATTTATTTAGCATATATGTGTGTATGGGAACATCTGGAAAGGTGGTAATGTATTATTACTTGAAGTAGGTCCTGGTTGCATGGCTGTATTCAGTTGGGGAACAATATTCCAGCCGTTTACTTCTATATGCACTTTTTTGTATGTATTTAAATGTCCTTATAGAAGGTCTGAATTTGTAAAACAAATTAAATTTGTAAAACAAATTTAAATCTGTCATGTGATTGTTGCACAGCAATGTGAATGTCTTTAATGCCACTGAGCTCTGCTCTTAAAAATTGCACTGGGGAGTTTTAAGTGAAATTTTACCACCACTAAAAATAAATAAATCTCATGAGTGTTGTAGAAGAAAGAAAATGATTTCCAGTTTTATCTGCGGAGCTTTTGAAAGGATGTGTAATAAAGGGCAAACTAAGAAATTCAGTTTCTCTTTTAATTTTGTAAAACTAAATGAGCTCTTTATTTACAGGTTTACCTGCTTTTCCCAAGTTCTGCTTTATCTTAAGAGAAGAAGTCATTTGGTTACTTGGAAAACATCTCGAATAATTAAGATCTTATGCAATATATATAAGTAATATTTATTTGGTAAAGATATGTCCTATTCCTCTCATACCTTGTTCTTGTTTTCATCTTGTTTAGTGATTCTTTTTTTCGAGCAGGTATCTGAGGATATTCCAAAGTTTCTTCTGCAGTTAAGAGCTCAATCATTCTTATGAATGATGCCCACATGAAATTCCTGCCTTTTTAGGTCCAAACTCTCTGGACATTTAAAGATGAATCTCTCATTGAAGCTCAAACTTTGTTCCAGATGTTTTGCTAGACTGGGACAGCAGAGATGAGTAAGACACTGTAGTGTTCTTAAGGAGTTTCTATTTGAGATAATAGATAATAAATAACTGTAATATAGCATGGCTGTTATAAGTTGTCAGTCTTTAGTGTCTTCATTCATTCATTTGAGAGGCAGTATGCGTAATGGTTAGTCATGAAACATATATCTTGGGTTTGGCTTCCAGTTCTGCCTGCAATGGCTGTGGGATTCCAGGCATTATTACTAAACCTAATAGAGGGGTAGAAAATACCTAACTCATAGGATTATTGTGAGGACTATATCATGTGATATAGCACAGAATATATCTTGTAAATGGCATATGTTATATACTCCAGAAATGTTAGTTAGCATTCAGTAAATATTTTCTGTGTATTTTCCATTCAGACACTGTACCAAATCTTAAGGATACAGTTGCAAAATAATTGTGGTTGCAGTGCTCAATCAGGAATTACCAGCAGCTTTGTTTTTAATTAATTTCTAAGAGAAGCAGAGAAAAATGAAAAGGCATAAAAAGGAAATTTCACTCAGAAGTAGGTGATGGATGCTATTAGTGAAACTGGAGAGGAGAAAGTGATACCAGAGTTAAGAATGGATAGCAGGTAACTGCGAAATGCATTGTTTTTACAACATAAACTCTTTATCGCATATATAAGTATGTTGGTTGTTAGGGAATTAGAAGAGTTTTAGCCTCTGGTTTTTGAAGTGATTTTTGCCTTAGAGAATGTATGTATCTGATTTATTTACCATGTATCTTGCAGGAAGGTAGTGCCAGCATATAACCCAATGTTGCTTAAACAGTAGCAACTTAGTTCATCAGGTAAATTCTCTCTCCAAAGTCAGCCATCAGGTTCAACTCAACTCAAATCAAATTACACAATGTCATCTAAAAATGCATAACACAAGTCTTTATGAAAATTTTAACAACTCAGTTTCAACATCCAGCATTCTTTGGCCAAAAGTTTGCATACTTGCTTGTTTATTTATTTATTTATTCCTCTGTAAACATATATCTTTGCAAAGATTCATCTCAATTCTATTGCAGTGTCCAGTTGTCCTGGGGGTGAGCTTGTTACAGCAACTGTCTCAAGGTACGAATGCTTTCTTCCCAGGCCTGTTCCTCTGGGAGCAGGAAGACATTAAAAAATGTGTTTCCTATTGTTCGTGAATACTTAAATATTCTGAGAAATCAAGCATTTTGACTTGTTGACATATATGTTAAACCAAGTTTCTTGTGCTATTTCTGTGATTTATTTTACCAATCTGGAGTTTTTTATTCACTTCTGTTAGGGAGGAATAAATGTTTCCTCCATCCTGCAAGCTTTTTACCTGGGGACTGAATTAAACTGACAAAAGGCAGATTTGCAAGACAAAAGACAAACTTAATATTTACATATCAGAATTCACAGAAAAATGTGGCTCAAAGATGTGGTTAGATTTTGAGGTTTACATATTATCTAAATAAGGGAAGGGGAGCTCAAGAAAGGCACTTAGGAGAAAGCAAATGACTTTTTGGAAAGATAACGGTCTCTTAGAAGAATAGATAGGTGATATCATGAATTTTTGATTATGGTTATTTAGGCAGGGTGTGGAGACTTCTCATCTCCAATGATAAAAATCAACTTTCCTGGTTGCTCCCTGGGAGGACATTTATGACAGTTTAGTCCTTTTGAGGCAGAAGAGAGATTTCAGGAACACTAATGCCTTCTGCTCAAAATACTTATATGCCACACTATTCTAGACCCCTTCACTTCTCCTCTGGATTGCTTGACATATCATCACCTTTCATTTTCTGGTGAATCAACCTGCCCACTACTCTACTTATGCTGAAGCCTTGTTAAGTAAGGGGCCAAGGGCAGGCTACCCCAAATGTACCACTTGGGCATCTTGATGACTTTGAATTTAAGTGACTGGAGAAACAGCCAATGAAACAGCCATATTCTGACCCTCTTTTATTCCCCGAAGAAACCAGGAAATAAATCTCTCTACCAGAAGATAGAGAGGCTTTTTTATCACCTGAGATAGGGAATTTAGAACCAAGAAGGCTGCATAAACAAATCTTGTTACTTTTTTACTAATCTACTACCCCAACCCAAATGCTGTTTAGAATTCTTTACTAATTGAAGCTCCCAAACAGAATTTTTATTTATCCTTTCAATTCCTCACCAATTTATTACTGTTTGTCTAAAATGTGCCTAAAACATGTACCTTTTTATTTTTGGGGGTGTCAATTATTGGGCCTCTGTGCACAGTAATTGAGCTCTGTTTTTTTCCCCTTTAATCTGTCTCATGTCAATTTGACTCTTACACCAGCTAGAAGAACCTTGAGGGATAGTGGAAAATTCTTCCTTCTCAACACCAGCATCTCTATCATTTTAAACCTCCTCTTGTGGTTACCATTCCCTTCACTACTTGTTTGCCCTCCATAGCAGACCTCTAAGGGATATCTGCCTCCCTTTGCTCTTCTTTTCCCAGGAAATACAAGACTTAGTAATGGAGCTTTTCTTTCTCAGCAGTCAGTCACTTTTTCTGAAGGAAATTAATTGGGCTCTCTTTAAAACAGGCATGGGAGGGCACATCAATTTTCTTGCTCTTCCTCTTAGACTGGAAGTTGAAAGCCAGGACCACTCACTGTCTATTCTCCTACCTACAGTGACCTTAGAGTTCTATTTCCCTCTTCCATGCTGACTTTTTATTAATCTGAACATTTTTTTTTTTAATGAACACATTAAACTAAAAATAAGGAATGGACAAATTGACTTTTCTCTCTGGCTCTCTTGATCCTCATGCCTTCCCACAGCTTTTCTAGCCCAACTTGAAGGTCACTGGGCAGCTGCCTCTCCACCCCTGGCCTATGGAAAATAAATGCTGGGCTGACACTGAGGTATCATAGTTTTGAGTTCTGCTCTGTTGTTCACCCAGATTATGGCACATCACTCAGAAGCTCATAAAAGTTCACCATCTACAAAGCCAAGCAGGTAATATTAAGAGACACATTTTTCTGCTACAGGATGATAACTGTGAAAAGGGCCTACTGAGCAGGGTACCAAAAGTTGGGATGTTAATAATTATTTTTGTCCAGACATTAACTAGGTGTTCTATTATGAGTCTTTTTTATACTCTGAAAGCTTGCACATGAGAATATTTATAATTTCAAAAAAGCAATAAAAAGAGTGGATTTATGTAAAAGCAGCTAAAAACTAATCTTAAGGTACCTACAACAGAATCTAAGTGCATTGAGGCATTCACAATGAAAAGCATATCAATAATTCCACAAATCTATAGTCACTATGACCCAAATGCTGCTATCATTCTAGGAGATAGGAGGCAAATATCACCTACAGCAAGAGCAGAAAAGGAAAGAGCATTGCTGTGGACTCAGTCCTTGGGATCCAGCTATACTCTGAGAGATAAATCATACTAGAAAGTTTCTTATATTCTGGGAAATGGTCATCATCACCTACAGACATCCCTTCGCAGTTGCCCCTAATATTAAGGGGTTAGCCACCAAGCCTGAGTTCCTAATGATAGTCACCATGAATTTTTACAGGCCAGAACTATCAAGTTTTAATTAATATAGATAAGAACTATTGGAATATTTGTTATAAAGGCAAAGTCCCAGACACCATTCTCAAAAATTGCTGACTCAGAGATAGATTTCATTCCCTGACCCATAAGGTCTTGCACAACTTAGCCACCTGACCATTGCTTTCAATGCAACTTGCACTAGGCTCCCCTTTCCTCTTTCTCTCCAGCCCTTTATTTTTGCCTGCAACTCCTGCCAGAATTTTTGGCATATGCTATTCTTTGCACCTGAAACACCTTTTGCTTCTTGCTTCACCTAGTAAATTCCTAGTTGTGTTTCAGTTATTAGTTAAAACTTTCATTTCTACAGAGAAGTATTCTCTGACATTCTAGGCTCAATGAAAAATCTACTATAATTTTTCAGGAAATAATTATAGGCTCAATGAAAATCCCTTTTCACACCACAAAACCTCCTCCCAGCAGTAATTTTATATGTGTTTATATAATTACTTAATTGATGTCGGACTCCTCCAGAATGTAAGCTCGATGCAAGCAAGTTTACCTTCTCATGGTATCACCAGCGCCTATCACTGAGCTTAGTACAAGCAGCTGTTCAATATGCATGTGTACTAAGTCCACTTTTTAAAAATATATATATACTTAACTACAACAGTGTACTGGTGTTGACATTTTACAAGTTGAAGTGAAGTATAAAAACAGTAGTTTCCTTTTGGCCTCTTTAACTTCCACCTTTTTTTTTGGTATCATTAATATACAATCACATAAGAAACATTGTGGTTACTAGATTCCCCCCATTATCAAGTACCCACTACATACCCCATTACAGTCACTGTCCATCAGCATAGTAAATTGCTATAGAGTCACTACTTGTCTTCTCTGTGTTCTACTGCCTTCCCCGTACTGTCCCCCCCCACATATTATATGTGCTAATCATAATGCCCCTTATTCCCCTTCTCCTCCACTTCCCACCCATGCTTCCCAGTCCCTTTCCCTTTGGTAACCGTGAGTCCATTCTTGGGTTTTGTAAGTCTGCTGCTATTTTGTTCTATCAGTTTCTGCTTTGTTCTTATGCTCCACAGATGAGTGAAATCACTTGGTACTTCTCTTTCTCAGCCTGGCTTATGTCACTGAGCATAACACTCTCTAGATTCATCCATGTTATTGCAAATGGTAGGATTTGTTTTCTTCTTATGGCTGAATAATATTCCATTGTGTATATCTACTACATCTTCTTTATCCATTCATCTACTGATGGACACTTAGGTTGCTTCCATGCCTTGGCTATTGTAAATAGTGCTGCGATAAACATAGGGGTGCATATGTCTTTTTGAAACTGGGCTGCTGCATTCTTATGGTAAATTCCTAAGAGAGGAATTCCTGGGTCAAATGGTATTTCTATTTTGAGTTTTTTGAGGAACCTCCATACTGCTTTCCACAATGGTTGAACTAATTTACATTCCCACCAACAGTGTAGGAGGGTTCCCCTTTCTCCTCATTCTTGCCAGCATTTGTTGTTCCTAGTCTTTTCTTTGTTGGCCATCCTAACTGGTGTGAGGTGACATGAGTTCACTTTTATCAAGTTTTTTAATGATTCTAAATGGTGTATAAATAAAACTTTGGGAAATAATGACTTAATAAAGTTACTACCTACCTTGCTACTGTAAGAACAACCTATAAGGAAAAATCTACTATACTTTTTCAGAAAATAATTATATTTCCTGAGCAAGTCCAGACTCACAGACAATTAAAACTACAAGTCCAACATTCCTGACCTGAATATGCTACACCACCTAAATTTGGAAATTAATCAGCCATCATTCTGTATCATTTAAGTGCTCTTGTTTACAAGTTAATCAAGATTATATACTTTTTCTGTGCAGATTTTTCATACTGGATATTTTTCTCTTTCTTTTTTTAAGTGAAAACCACAGCTATTGTCATTTTTAATAAGAGAACCCCATGTGCTTTAACATCCCCATTAATGATATAATGGGGCATCTTCTGGGCTCCTCATGTGAGCATCAAAGCTGTCCCAGAATGTGACAGTATGTCAATTTCCTTAAGCAATATTTTATTCTGCCATAAGCAATATTTACTCCGTTTAAAACTAACCATTAAACAGGGTTACTTGCTTAGAAAATATATTCCTTAACCATCTTATAATACCACTTAGAATTCAGTAGTTTCATAGGTATGGCATTTTTATCAGGATACGGAGAATGGGCAATATGTACAGTAAAAGCCCAGACTCCTCCAGGACTGGCTATATAAACTGCAGGACTTGGTGAAAAATGAAAATATAGGACTCCTTGTTTAAAAAAGTAGGGAAAATGCCATTAGTGGAGCATTTTCCTTCACAGTCTATCTCTCAATGTGTCATGGTGTTTTTATTGGCTATTTCATGTTCCAAGTAAAGAAAACTAAAATTTTAACTATACATACACATACATATAGGTTACCATTAATCTAAATTCTACAAGGCCAGTTTTGAATGCAAGTGTTCTCAACACTTAAACTGGATGTGGTATCACTGAAATTAACAGAATTCTGATTTTGTGCTTGACCAGAGACGGTGCCTGTATCTGGCCAACACAGCAAACACAAATCACACTGATGAAGACTGAGAAGAGGAAGAAAGCAACCCCCCACTCACAGAGCTGGTCAAGAGAGTTATCCTAGGCAAGTACAGACCCTCACAGAAACCAGGGAGCCCACTCTACCACAAGCTTGAGGGTTCCAGATCAACCCTTACACCAGCTGTCAGACTGATATGCCACATCCTTAAGCAGGGAGCCACGTGCTCCTCCTTTTAATAAGCTAACACTACATTCATGGTAGATGGGTGATCCATAATGTTTTTTTTTTTAACCCCTGTTCAAAGACTTACTCAGTATCTAGATCAAGAATGAGGGAGAAGCTCATCACTGCTGAGAGACATCCTCTGGCTGACCACTCACCCTCTAAGTCTTGATGCTGTCAGCATGGGGCAGATGCTGTCCATCCCTGAGATTCTGTGGGGCACAAGGACCAAGTCTGACACTCCTCAAACCCATGTCCAGGCCTACAAGAAGCAGAGGGTGGCAGGAGTCATGGGGTGGAGTCAAGATGTGCCCAGGGCACAAAAAAATAGGCAAATGGGTGATCTAGACTGTAAAAGGTTAATAAAATCTTCAGAATTGCTCACATTCAATTTTGTCTGTCTTCTTTAAGCCATCCCTGGATACAATTACCATAACACAATCAAGATCTGTAAGACTATGATTCTATAGTATAAGACTTTAAAAGTTCCGTTACACAAGCGTAAGGGGAAATAAGGCAGATCATAGATTCCTTAAATTATTCCCTACAACCTACAGTTCAAATACTATTTAAAAATAGCCTTGATTTGTATTAAATACCTAGATAAATTATCTAGTTAATAATGCAACTGACCCAGACTTCAATAATTATTCCATATAGGAAGGAAGCATTTGGGATCAGCCCGTTGGTCCTTATATGACATAAGTAGATGAGGAAGCATTAAAAGAAAAAAAAAAGACTGATTCATGAGCAGTGGAAATAATCATCATCCAAAGAAAATCATTAATGTTATGTAAAAACACTTTTCTATCCACTCTTTGGAAAAATAAAAGACACCAGTCTGTTAGGAATCTTATTTTATCTTCAGAAGATATGGTTTTGCTGAATATCCCTTTTTTCTTTCTTTTTTAAAAATTTTGTTATAATTAATCTAAAATTACATGAAGAACATTATGTTTACTAGGCTTTCCCCTATGCAAGTCCCCCCCACAAACCCCATTATAGTCACTGTCCATCAGCATAGTAAGGTGTGGTAGAATCAATACTTGTCTTCTCTGTGTTGCACAGCCCTCCCCTTTCCCCCACCCCCCACATTATACATGCTAATCATAATACCCCCTTTCTTCTTCCTCACCCTTATCCCTCCCTGCTCTCCCATTCTCCCCAGTCTCTTTCCCTTTGGTAACTGTTAGTCCATTCTTGGGTTCTGTGATTCTGCTGCTGTTTTGTTCCTTCAGTCTTATACTCCACAGGTGAGTGAAATCATTTGGTATTTGTCTTTCTCTGCTTGGCTTATTTCACTGAGCATAATACCCTCTAGCTCCACCCATGTTGTTGTAAACTGAAGGATTTGTTTTCTTCTTATGGCTGAATAATATTCCATTGTGTATATGTGCTACGTCTTCTTTATCCATTCACCTACTGATGGACACTTAGGTTGCTTCCATTTCTTGGCTATTGTAAATAGTGCTGCGATAAACATAGGGGTGCATATGTCTTTTTGAATCTGAGAAGTTGTATTCTTTGAGTAAATTCCAAGGAGTGGGAATCCCCAGTCAAATGGTATTTCTATTTTTATTTTCTTAAGGAACTTCCACATTGCTTTACACAGTGGTTGAACTAGCTTACATTTCCAACAGCAGTGTAGGAGTGTTCCCCTTTCTCTGCATTCTTGCCAGCATTTGTTGTTCTTAGTCTTTCCGATGCTGGCCATTCTTACTGGTGATATCTCATTGTGGTTTTAATTTGCATTTCCCTGATGATTAGTGATGTGGAGCATCTTTTCATGTGTCTGTTGGCCATCTGAATTTCTTCTTTGGAGAACTGTCTGTTCAGTTCCTCTGCCCATTTTTAAATTGGGTTATTTGCTTGTTGTTTGTTGAGGTGTGTGAGCTCTTTATGTACTTGGATGTCAAGCCTTTATTGGATCTGTCATTTACGAATATATTCTCCCATACTGTAGGGTAACTTTTTCTTCTATTGATGGTGTCCTTTGCTGTACAGAAGCTTTTCAGCTTGATAAGGTCCCACTTGTTCATTTATGCTTTTGTTTTCTTGTCTGGGGAGATATGTTCATGAAGAAGTCGCTAATGTTTATGTCCAAGAGATTTTTGCCTATGTTTTTTTCTAAGAGTTCTATGCTTTCATGACTTCCATTCAGGTCTTTGATCCATTTTTGAGTTTACTTTTGTACATAGGGTCAGACAAAGGTCCAGTTTCATTCTCCTACATGTAGCTGTCCAGTTTTGCCAGCACCATCTGTTGAAGAGACTGTCATTTCCCCATTTTATGTCCATGGCTCCTTAATTGAATATTAATTGACCATATATGTTTGGGTTAATGTCTGGAGTCTCTAGTCTGTTCCACTGGTCTGTGGCTCTGTTCTTGTGCCAGTACCAAATTGTCTTGATTACTATGACTTTGTAGTAGAGCTTGAAGTTGACGAGTGATATCCCCCCACTTTATTCTTCTTTCCCAGGATTGCTATGGCTATTCGGGGACTTTGGTGTTTCCATATGAATTTTTGAACTATTTGTTCCAGTTCGTTGAAGAATGTTGTTGGTAATTTGATAGGGATTGCATCAAATCTGTATATTGCTTTGGGCAGGATGGCCATTTTGACTATATTAATTCTTCGTAGCCAAGAGCATGGGATGAGTTTCCATTTGTTAGTGTCCCCTTTAATTTCTCTTAAGAGTGTCTTGTAGTTTTCAGGGTATAGGTCTCTCACTTCTTTGGTTAGGTTTATTCTTAGGTACTTTATTCTTTTTGATGCGATTTTGAATGGAGTTGTTTTCCTGATTTCTCTTTCTATTGGTTCATTGTTAGTGTATAGGAAAGCGACAGATTTCTGTGTGTTAATTTTGTATCCTGCAACTTTGCTGTATTCTGATATCAGTTCTAGTAGTTTTGGAGTTTAGTCTTTAGGCTTTTTTATGTACAATACCATGTCATCTACAAACAGTGACAGTTTAACTTCTTCTTTACCAATCTGGATTCCTTGTATTTCTTTGTTTTGTCTAATTGCCATGTTTAGGACCTCCAGTATTATGTTAAATAACAGTGGGGAGAGTGGGCATCCCTGTCTTCTTCCTGATCTCAGAGGAAAAGCTTTCAGCTTCTTGCTTTTCAGTGTGATGTTGGCTGTGGGTTTGTCATATATAGCCTGTATTATGTTGAGGTACTTGCCCTCTATACCCATTTTGCTGACAGTTTTTATTATGAACGGATGTTGAATTTTGTGGAATGCTTTTTAAGCATCTGTGGAGATGACCATGTGGTTTTTGTCCTTCTTTTTGTTTATGTGCTGGATGATGTTGATGGATTTTTGAATGTTGTACCATCCTTGCATCCCTGGGATGAATCCCACTTGGTTGTGGTGCATGATCCTTTTGATATATTTTTGAATTCAGTTTGCTCATATTTTATTGTGTATTTTTGCATCTACGTACATCAGGGATATTGGGCTATAATTTTTGTTTTTGGTGGGTCTTTGCCTGGTTTTGGTATTAGGGTGATGTTGGCTTCATAGAATGAGTTTGGGACTATTCCCTCCTCTTGTATTTATTGGAAAACTTTAAGGTTAATGGGTATTATATCTTCTCTGTATGCCTGATAAAATTCCGAGGTAAATCCATCTGGCCAAGGGGTTTTTTTCTTGGGTAGTTTCTTGATTACTGCTTCAATTTCTTTGCTGGTAATTGGTTTGTTTAGATTTTGTGTTTCTTCCTCGGGCAGTCTTGGAAGATTGTATTTTTCTTCGAAGTTTTCCATTTTTTCTAGGTTTTCCAGCTTCTTAGCATATAGGTCTTCATAGTACTCTCTAATAATTCTTTGTATTTCTGTTGGGTCTGTCGTGATGTTTCCTTTCTCCTTTCTGATTCTATTGATGTGTGCTGATTCTCTTTTTCTCTTAATAAGTCTGGCTAGAGGCTATTCTTTATGTTTATTTTCTCAAAGAACCAGCTCTTGGTTGGTTTCATTGATTTTTTTCTATTGTATTATTCTTCTCAATTTTGTTTATTTCTTCTCTGATTTTTATTATGTCCCTCCTTCTGCTGACTTTAGACCTCATTTGTTCTTCTTTTTCTAATTTTGATAATTGTGACATTAGACTATTCAGTTGGGTTTGTTTTTCCTTCTTTAAATATGCCTGGATTGCTATATACTTTCCTCTTAGGATTGCTTTTGCTACATCCCACAGAAGTTGGGACTGTGTGTTGTTGTTGTCATGTATTTCCATATATTGCTGGATCTCCATTTTAATTTGGTCATTGATCCATTGACTATTTAGAAGCATGTTGTTAAGCCTCCATGTGTTGTGAGCCTTTTTTCTTTCTTTGGACAATTTATTTCTAGTTTTATACCTCTGTGGTCTGAAAGTTGGTTGGTAGAGTATCAATCTTTTTCAATTTACTGAGGCTGTTTTTGTGGCCTAGAATGTGGTCTATTCTGGAGAATGTTCCATGTGCACTTGAGAAGAATGTGCGTTCTGCTGCGTTTGGGTATAGAGCTCTGTAGATGTCCGTTAGGTTCATCTGTTTCTAATGTTTTGTTCAGTGCCTCTGTGTCCTTACTTATTTTCTGTCTTGTTGATCTGTCCTTCCAATTGAGTGGAATGTTTAAATCACCTAGAATGCATGCATTGCATTCTATTTCCCCTTTTAATTCAGTTAGTATTTGTTTCACATACTTAGGTGCTCCTGTGTTGGAAGCATAGATATTTATAATGGTTATATCTTTTCGTTGGATTGACCCCTTTATCATTATGTAATGCTCTTCTTTGTCTCTTGTTACTTTCTGTGTTTTGAAGCCTATTTTGTCTGGTACAAGTACTGCAACTCCTGCTTCTTTATCTCTGTTAGTTGCATGAAATATCTTTTCCATCCCTTGACTTTTAGTGTGTGCATGTCTTTCAGTTTGAGGTGAGTCTCTTGTAAGCAGCGTATAGATGTGTCTTGTTTTTACTCCATTCAGTGACTCTATGTCTTTTGATTGGTGCATTCAGTCCATTTACATTTAGGGTGATTATCGATAGGTATGTACTGATTGCCATTGCAGACTTTAGATTAGTGTTTACCAAAGGTTCAAGGTTAAATTCCTTACTATCCAAGAGTCTAACTAAACTCTCTTAATATGCTATTACAAACACAATCTAAAGGTTCTTTTCTATTTCTCCTCCTTTTTCTTCCTCCTTCATTCTTTACGTATTAGGTAACAAATTCTGTACTTTTTGTCTATGCCTTGATAGTCTTTGAGGATAGTGAATTTAATTTTGCATTTGCTTAGTAATTAGCTGTTCTACTTTCTTTACTGTGGTTTTATTTCCTCTGGTAACAGGTATTAAACCTTAGGAACACTTCCATCTATAGCAGTGCCTCCAAAATAGACTGTAGAGATGGTTTGTGGGAGGCAAATTCTCTCAGCTTTTGCTTATCTGGAAATTGTTTGATCCTTCCTTCAAATTTAAATGATCGTCTTGTCAGATAAAGTAATCTCAGTTCCAGGTCCTTCTGCTTCATGGCATTAAATACATCATGCCACTCCCTTCTGGCCTATAAGGTTTCTGCTGAGAAGTCTGATGTTAGTTAGCCTGATGGGCTTTCCTTTGTATGTGATCTTATTTCTCTCTCTGGCTGCTTTTAGCAGTCTGTCCTTATCCTTGATCTCTCCCATTTTAATTACTCTATGTCTTGGTGTTGTCTTCCTTGGGTCCCTTGTGTTGGGAGATCTGTGGATGTCCATGGCCTGAGAGACTATGTCCTTCCCCAGATTGGGGAGGTTTTCAGCAACTACCTCCTCAAAGACACTTTCCATTCCTTTCTCTCTCTCTTCTTCTTCAGGTATCCTTATAATGCGAATATTGTTTCACTTGGATTGGTCACACAGTTCTCTCAATATTCTTTCATTCTCAGAGATCCTTTTTTCTCTCTGTGCCTCAGCTTCTTTGTATTCCTCTTCTCTAGTTTCTGTTTCATTTATTTTCTCCTCCACCGTATCCAACCTGCTTTTAATACCCTCCATCGTGCTCTTCAATGATTGGATCTCTGACCTGAATTCATTCCTGAGTTCTTGGATGTCTTTCCGTACCTCCATTAGAATGTAGATTATTTTTATTTTGAACTCCCTTTCAGAAAGAGTCACGAGGTCCATATCATTTCAATCTTTCTCGGGAGTTGTATTAATAATTTTACTCTGGACAAGGTTCCTTTGGCGTTTCATGTTTGTATATGGCACCCTCTAGTGTCCAGAGGCTCTACTCTCTGGAGCTGCTCAGCCCCTGAAGCAATGTCTGGGGTCACAGGGGAGTGGTATTGGTGCCTAGGGTGTGGAAAGAGCTGTTTCCTGTTTCCCAGCTGCTATACCTGTCTCCACTGCCTGAACGAGTGGGCCGAGCACAGAGGTATGAGCTTTTGTCCCAGAGCAGCCGGATAGAGATCTCTTCTTTCCACCAGCAGCTAGAATCTCAGTCTCTCCAGGAATTCTGCCTGTATTAGCTTTCCAACCTGGTAGTCATGTGAGTCTCATGAAAGCACCATGAAATGTAGGTTTGTGTTCCCATAGCAGATCTCCAGATCTTGTTATCCAGCAGTTCCCAAGTTGCTCTCCCTCCCTGCTCAATTTCCCTTCCTCTCACTGGTGAGCTGGGGTGTGGGAAGGGCTTGGGTACCACTGGGCCACTGCTTTAATACGTTACCCTGTTCCATGAGGTCTGTTCTTTTTTCAAGGTGTATGCTGTCTGGTGCAGTCCGGTTTCCTATTGCTCTCTCAGGGTTAGTTGTATTAATTATATTTTAATTTTATATGCAGTTTTAGGAGGAAGCATGTGCCTCACCTCTCACGCTGCCATCTTTAATACCTTATTTATATAACATTTTGAAATGAAAATTATAAAAATTGAGAGAATCTCATTGATTTCCAGTGTTTAGAAATGGAGTAGGGGAGAGCAGTGGATGTAGCTCTACAAAAACAATATAAGGATCATGGGGTAATGGAAAGATTCTCAGTCTTTTCTGATGTCAATGCTAACATCCTGGCTATAATATCGCATTGTGGTCCTGAAATATGTTACCATTGGGTTTAATAGTACATGAGATCCCTCTGTATTATACTTATAACTGTATGTGAACTTATAATTATTTCAAAAGGCTTAATTTATCAGAAACAATATTTCATACATACCTGGTAAAGCTCAGTTTCCTTTCTTCTAAAAGAAACTTTGGATAGAAAAATGGGATGTTTCCATTTCCAGTAATGGATAAAAATTGTGGATACTATTATTTGGAAAAACATTATGTTTGAGAAACTTCCAGAGGTGGAATTTAGAAATCGAGGTGTTGCTCTGTCTCCGATGAACGGTAATTCAAGGAATGAGTCGTTTAACTCACTGGATTTGTCTTCCCTCATGTGAAATATGTGTGAATTTGTTTTTATGATTTTCGGGTTTGTTTCAGCTGATGATATATGATAATTGAACAAATTCTGGTAGATGTTCTCCAAAAGCACTAAATGTATTTATTTCCCACAAATATCTATATCTGAGTTTAAGATAATTTACATACTCTTGTATTTCAATCTGTGAGCTATGTGCTTTCATAAAATCTATTTGTTTTCATATGCCATAAAATGATATAGAAGAATTAATAATTATGAATTATTAACAAATAAATTACAATTACACATTATTATTTTAATGTCAACACAAAATTATGTGCTTATTGCATTCTCCTTTTGTTAACAAAAAAGACGAGCACAATCCTTCATGTAAGTTATGTCCAGTGAAAAATGAAGGCAAATTTGACACCTAGAAAGTTTGTGTACACAAGTGCAAATGCCTATCCAAGCCTACACGGACACACACAGGCAGGATATTTTTCATTTACCCATTTTATTCAGAACATTTAAGTTATAACTCCAATTTCTTTGTTTTTTTTTTAGTTAAAAAGTTCTAAATACGTATTCTAATTTTTCAAAAGATTTATATGAAATTTACGTATTCAACACTATAAAAATTTCTATGAAAATTTATTAAGTAGAGAAAAAGATATATGGGAATTTTATATTCCCACTAGGACCATCTTTGTAACTTTCTACAGGTAAATTTTCCTCAAGAACATTTTTATAAATACATAAGCTTCCAGAAAAATGGAAACTCAAGTATTCTATATCCTTTCTCCCTCCCTTTAATCCCAAACAGTTTGCACCCTTCAGAAACTTAAAATACACCTGTCCTCTATAGAGGCACTATAGTTAAAACTGTCCTTAAAAGGATAGACAGGGAGAGGATTAAAGACGGTGTGAGAGGAGAGACAGAGACTTCCTCCTAAAACTGGATGCAATTAGAAAATTTAATTGGTGTAACTAATTCTGGGAAAGCAACAGGAAAGAGGATGGCGTCAGACTGCACGCAGTTGGAGAAAAAAGCAGACCTCACCGAACGGGGTAACATACCAGAGCTGTGGCTAAGCGGGACTGGAGCCCCTCCCCCACTCCAGCTCACGATCAAGAGGAAGAGAAACGGAGCAGGGAGGGAGTCGAAGGCTTGGGACTGCTTAATACCTAGCTTCGGAGAGCTGTGCTGGGAGCACAAACCTTCATTTCATGGTGCTTTCATGAGACTCGCATGACTACCAGGTTGGAAAGATAATACAGGCAGAATTCCTGGAGAGACTGAGATTCTAGCTGCTGGTGGAAAGAAGAGATCTCTATCCGGCTGCTCTGGGACAAAAGCTCATACCTCTGTGCTCGGCCCACTCGTTCAGGCAGTGGAGACAGGTATAGCAGCTGGGAAACAGGAAACAGCTCTTTCCACACCCTAGGCACCAATACCACTCCCCTGTGACCCCAGACATTGCTTCAGGGGCTGAGCAGCTCCAGAGAGTAGAGCCTCTGGACACTAGAGGGCGCCATATACAAACATGAAACGCCAAAGGAACCTTGTCCAGAGTAAAATTATTAATACAACTCCCGAGAAAGATTGAAATGATATGGACCTCGTGACTCTTTCTGAAAGGGAGTTCAAAATAAAAATAATCTACATTCTAATGGAGGTACGGAAAGACATCCAAGAACTCAGGAATGAATTCAGGTCAGAGATCCAATCATTGAAGAGCACGATGGAGGGTATTAAAAGCAGGTTGGATACGGTGGAGGAGAAAATAAATGAAACAGAAACTAGAGAAGAGGAATACAAAGAAGCTGAGGCACAGAGAGAAAAAAGGATCTCTGAGAATGAAAGAATATTGAGAGAACTGTGTGACCAATCCAAGTGAAACAATATTCGCATTATAAGGATACCTGAAGAAGAAGAGAGAGAGAAAGGAATGGAAAGTGTCTTTGAGGAGGTAGTTGCTGAAAACCTCCCCAATCTGGGGAAGGACATAGTCTCTCAGGCCATGGACATCCACAGATCTCCCAACACAAGGGACCCAAGGAAGACAACACCAAGACATAGAGTAATTAAAATGGGAGAGATCAAGGATAAGGACAGACTGCTAAAAGCAGCCAGAGAGAGAAATAAGATCACATACAAAGGAAAGCCCATCAGGCTAACTAACATCAGACTTCTCAGCAGAAACCTTATAGGCCAGAAGGGAGTGGCATGATGTATTTAATGCCATGAAGCAGAAGGACCTGGAACTGAGATTACTTTATCTGACAAGACGATCATTTAAATTTGAAGGAAGGATCAAACAATTTCCAGATAAGCAAAAGCTGAGAGAATTTGCCTCCCACAAACCATCTCTACAGTCTATTTTGGAGGCACTGCTATAGATGGAAGTGTTCCTAAGGTTTAATACCTGTTACCAGAGGAAATAAAACCACAGTAAAGAAAGTAGAACAGCTAATTACTAAGCAAATGCAAAATTAAATTCACTATCCTCAAAGACTATCAAGGCATAGACAAAAAGTACAGAATTTGTTACCTAATACGTAAAGAATGAAGGAGGAAGAAAAAGGAGGAGAAATAGAAAAGAACCTTTAGATTGTGTTTGTAATAGCATATTAAGAGAGTTTAGTTAGACTCTTGGATAGTAAGGAATTTAACCTTGAACCTTTGGTAAACACTAATCTAAAGTCTGCAATGGCAATCAGTACATACC
The DNA here is from genome assembly GCF_030020395.1 of Manis pentadactyla. Lineage (NCBI taxonomy): Eukaryota > Metazoa > Chordata > Mammalia > Pholidota > Manidae > Manis > Manis pentadactyla. Next base: position 64,588,168 of record NC_080027.1, read on the forward strand.
TATCGATAATCACCCTAAATGTAAATGGACTGAATGCACCAATCAAAAGACATAGAGTCACTGAATGGAGTAAAAACAAGACACATCTATACGCTGCTTACAAGAGACTCACCTCAAACTGAAAGACATGCACACACTAAAAGTCAAGGGATGGAAAAGATATTTCATGCAACTAACAGAGATAAAGAAGCAGGAGTTGCAGTACTTGTACCAGACAAAATAGGCTTCAAAACACAGAAAGTAACAAGAGACAAAGAAGAGCATTACATAATGATAAAGGGGTCAATCCAACGAAAAGATATAACCATTATAAATATCTATGCTTCCAACACAGGAGCACCTAAGTATGTGAAACAAATACTAACTGAATTAAAAGGGGAAATAGAATGCAATGCATGCATTCTAGGTGATTTAAACATTCCACTCAATTGGAAGGACAGATCAACAAGACAGAAAATAAGTAAGGACACAGAGGCACTGAACAAAACATTAGAAACAGATGAACCTAACGGACATCTACAGAGCTCTATACCCAAACGCAGCAGAACGCACATTCTTCTCAAGTGCACATGGAACATTCTCCAGAATAGACCACATTCTAGGCCACAAAAACAGCCTCAGTAAATTGAAAAAGATTGATACTCTACCAACCAACTTTCAGACCACAGAGGTATAAAACTAGAAATAAATTGTCCAAAGAAAGAAAAAAGGCTCACAACACATGGAGGCTTAACAACATGCTTCTAAATAGTCAATGGATCAATGACCAAATTAAAATGGAGATCCAGCAATATATGGAAATACATGACAACAACAACACACAGTCCCAACTTCTGTGGGATGTAGCAAAAGCAATCCTAAGAGGAAAGTATATAGCAATCCAGGCATATTTAAAGAAGGAAAAACAAACCCAACTGAATAGTCTAATGTCACAATTATCAAAATTAGAAAAAGAAGAACAAATGAGGTCTAAAGTCAGCAGAAGGAGGGACATAATAAAAATCAGAGAAGAAATAAACAAAATTGAGAAGAATAATAAAATAGAAAAAAATCAATGAAACCAACCAAGAGCTGGTTCTTTGAGAAAATAAACATAAAGAATAGCCTCTAGCCAGACTTATTAAGAGAAAAAGAGAATCAGCACACATCAATAGAATCAGAAATGAGAAAGGAAAAATCATTACAGACACCACAGAAATACGAAGAATTATTAGAGAATACTATGAAAAATTATATGTTAACAAACTGGATAACCTAGAAGAAATGGAAACTTTCTAGAAAAATACAACCTTCCAAGACTGACCAAGGAAGAAACAGAAAATCTGAATAGACCAATTACCAGCAAAAAAACTGAACTGGTAATCAAAAAACTACCTAAGAACAAAACCCTTTGACCAGATGGCTTCACCACTGAATTTTATCAAACATTTAGTGAAGACCTAATACCCATCCTCCTTAAAGTTTTCCAAAGAGTAGAAGAAGAGGGAGTACTTCCAAACTCATTCTATGAGGCCAGCAAAATTCTAATACCAAAACAGGCATAGACACCACAAAAAAAAGAAAATTACAGACCAATATCCATGATGAACATAGATGCAAAAATACTGAACAAAATATTAGCAAACTGAATTCAAAAATACATCAAAAAGATCATCCATTATGATCAAGCAGGATTTATCCCAGGGATTCAAGGATGGTACAACATTCGAAAATCCATCAATATTATGCACCACATCAACAAGGAGGAAAAAACTACATGATCATCCCCATAGATGCTGAAATAGCATTTGACAAAATTCAACATCCATTCATGATAAAAACTCTCAACAAAATGGGTATAGAGGGCAAGTAACTCAACATAATAAAGGCCATATATGACACACCCACAGCTAACATCATACTGAACAGCAAGAAACTGAAAGCTTTTCCTTTAAGATCTGGAAAAAGAGAAGGATGCCACTTTCCCCACTTATTTTCAACATAATACTGGAGGTCCTAGCCATGGCAATTAGACAACACAAAGAAATAAAAGCCATTCAGATTGGTAAGGAAGAAGTTAAACTGTCCCTGTTTGCAGATGACATGATATTTTACATAAAAAACCCTAAAGAATCCACTCCAAAACTAGTAGGTCTAATACCTGAATTCAGCAATGTTGCAGGATACAAAATTAATACACAGAAATCTGTGACATTCCTATACACTAATGATGAACTAACAGAGAGAGAAATCAGGAAAACAATTCCATTCAAAATTGCATGAAAAAGAATAAAATACCTAGGAAGAAACCTAATCAAGGAAGTGAAAGACCTATACCCTGAAAACTACAAGACACTCTTAAGAGAAATTGAAGAAGATACCAATAAATAGAAACACATCTGTGCTCATGGATAGGAAGAATTAATATTGTCAAAATGGCCATTCTGCCTAAAGCAAACTATAGATTCAATTAAATTCCTATCAAAATACCAACATCATTCTTTGATGAACTAGACGAAAACATTCTAAAATTCATATGGAACAACAATAGACCCCAAATAGCCAAAGCAATGCTGAGAAAGAAGAGTAAAACTGGTTGGATTTTGTTCCCCAACTTCAAGTTCTACTATAAAGCCACAGTAATTAAGACAATTTGGGATTGGCAGAAGAACAGACCCATATACCAGTGGAATAGACTAGAGAGCCTTGATATAAACCTAACCATATATGGTCAATTAATATATGATGAAGGAGCCATGGACATACAATGGGGAAATGACAGCCTCTTCAACAGCTTGTGTTGGTAAAACTGGACAGCTACATGCAGAAGAATGAAAGTGGATCGTTGTTTGACCCCACACACAATAGTAAACTTGAAATGGATAAAAGACTTGAATGTAAGTCATGAAACCATAAAACTCTTAGAAGACAACATAGACAAACATCTCCTGAATATAAGCATGAGCAACTTCTTGAACACATGTCCTCGAGCAAGGGAAATAAAAGCAAAAATGAACTCATGGGACTACATCAAACTAAAAAGTTTCTGTACAGCAAAGGACATCATCAACAGAACAAAAATGCATCCTACAGTATGGGAGAATAGATTTGTAAATGACATATCCAACAAGCAATTAACATCCAAAATATATAAAGAATTTATACGCCTCAACACCCAAAAAGCAAATAACCTGATTAAAAAATGGGCAGAGGATATGAAGAGACAGTTCTCCAAAGAAGAAACTCAGATGGCCAAGAGACACATGAAAAGATGTTCCACATCACTAATCATCAGGGAAATGCAAATTTAAACCACAATGAGATATCACCTCACACTAGTAAGGATGGCCAGCATCAAAAAGACTAAGAACAACAAATGTTGGCAAGGATGTGGAGAAAGGGGAACCTCCTACACTGCTGGTGGGAATGTAAGCTAGTTCAACTATGGTGGCAAGCAATATGGAGGTTCCTCAAAAAACTAAAAATAGAAATACCATTTGACCTGGGAATCCCACTCCTTGGAATTTACCCAAAGAAAAGAACTTCTCAGATTCAAAAAGACATATGCACCCCTATGTTTATTGCAGCACTTTTTACAATAGCCAAGATATGGAAGCAACCTAAGTGTCCATCAGTAGATGAATGGATAAAGAAGATGTGGTACATATACACAATGGAATACTATTCAGTCATAAGAAAGAAACAAATTCTACCATTTGCAACAACAGGGATGGATCTGGAGGACATTATGCTCAGTGAAATAAGCCAGGCAGAGAAAGACAAATGCCAAATGCCAAATGATTTCCCTCATTTGTGGAGTATAACAATGAAGCAAAACTGAAGGAGCAAAATAGCAGCAGACTCAGAGACTGCAAGAAGTAACTAGTGGTTACCATAGGAGAGGGGTGTGGGAGGGCAGGTAGGGAGGGAGGGAGAAGGGGATTGAGGGGTAGTATGTTTAGTATATATGGTGTGGGGTATCACGGGGAGAACAGTGTAGCACAGAGAAGGCACATAGTGGATCTGTGGCATCTCGCTGCTCTGATGGACAGTGACTGTATTGGGGTATGGGTGGGGACTTGATAGTATGGGTAAATGTAGTAACCACATCGTTTTTTCATGTGAATCCTTTATAAGAGTGTATATCAATCATACCTTAATAAAAAAAAAAAGAGGACTGAAAATATTCTTTCTTAGAGAACTGAGAAGAGAATTACCTAATGTATATAGGAAGGCTTTCATGGCTTTTATTGTTTTCCAATTTTTTGATTCTATAGTTGACCCTTGAGCAATATGTATTGGAACTGTGTGGGTCCATTTATATGTGGATTTTTTCCAATAAATATTGGAAGTTTAAAAAAAATGTTATATAAATAGAATCATACAGTATGTGAAGTTTTGGGTTTAGCTTTTCTACTCTTTCTACTTCCCTAGAGTTTAATGCAGGTTTTGCATGTATAAATAGTCCATTGTTATTTATTGCTGAGTAGTATTTCATAATGTGGATATACCCTAGGCTGTTTAACCATTCGCCCATTGAAAGACATACGCATCTCCTTTTGGAACCAATTTGGAACCATTACTAATAAATTTACCATGAACATTTGTGCATATGTTTTGTGTAAACATACATTTTAATTGTTCATGTGTATTATATAAAGTATATAGTGTAAATAACAGTATATAGTATGTATATGAATATTGCTGTGCATATACTAATATACATATGTATAATTTATATTGTAAAACATGGTATATACATGTAATGCATATTTTATGTTACATTAGTTTTTTATTGCTGCTATAAAAAGTTACCATAATCTTAGTGACTTAAAATAACACAAATTTACTATCTCGTACTTCTAGAGATCAGAAGTCCTAAAATCAAGGTGTTAGCAGGACTGGTTCCTTCTGGAAGCCCTAGGGAGAATCTGTGTCCTTCCCTATCCATTTCTAAAGTTGCCCTCACTTTTCACCATTCCCCTTTCTCCCATCATCACTTCACTTTCTCTTCTACATTGACTATTTTGCTTCCCTCTTATAAGGATACCTGTGATTACACTGGGTCCATCTATATAACCCAGGATAATTCTGCCACCTCAATATCCTTTACTAAATCACATCTGCAAAGTTCTTTTGCCATGGAAGGTAACATATACACAGAATTTGGGGATTAGGGTATGTCTATCTTTGTGGAGACATTATTCTATGTACCATATGTAACATAATATGAAATATTTTACATGAAATATATTTATATCAATTGATGATAGATTATAAATAAATGTTACATACATTTTTATGCACCTACTTACAGGAATTTGCCTGTGTTTGTCACTGTTGTACTGCCAGCTCCAAAATAGTCCCTCACTTACAGTGAGCCTAGCTCAATAAAATACTTGATGGCTAAATGAAGGAGTTCCTGTCTCTTCTGCAACTAATAGGTAATGTTTACTAACATGCTTCCTCAACTTAAGGAAAAAGAGAACAAGGATAAAAGAGAACAAGGATTTTGTAGTATTCATATTAAAGCTTGTTTATAGGCAAACAATAATTATGATTACTGGAACATTGAACACTGAATCTACTGTGGACATCTATCAGTTAAATGTAGTTCTTGGTTGTGCTTAAAGCTTTGTTTTTCTAAAAGAAAGGGAAGTAACAGAGTAATACTGCATACATAGATTTAATTGCAATCATCAAGGAATATGGTTGAGAAGGTAGAAAGACTGAGACCCCTGAGAGTTGCCTTTGATACACTGAATGAAGGTCATTTGAAGACAAGACAACATGGCTGGATCAGACATATCTCTTTGGTCCTCAGTTCCTAAAAGATAATATAAATGACCAAGAATGGGAAAGGATGAAAGGGATGTCCTGATATTACTGTTAAGAACTAACACTCTTGTGAAGGGATGGATGTGTTTAAGTCAATGGTGGAAAAGTTTTCACAATGTACATGCATATCAAATCACCACATCATACATTTCAAATATGTTATGATTTTATTTGTCTATTATAATTCGAAGGAGCTAAAAAATAGATAACTATTGAGTCAACTGTAGATTTCATTTTCCAAACTTAATGTTTGATATGAACAATAAAGGGGAGAAAGTTTAGGTAAATTAGAAGATTTTTTTTTTTAATTTTTAAGAAAGCAGTTACCCGTGAATGGGAACAAAAAGCTAGAGTGCAACTAAATAAGGGTAATTCTGCAACACAAATCCTGTTTAATAGGACTAGCAAGATCTAGTGTCATGCCAGGTATGAGAACAGCTTCACTGTGAAACTAATGATTGTTTATATTTACAGAGTAGCAGAGTGATCTCAAGAAAATAGGGTCACAATTCCCAATAAGCTACTGTTCTTTGCTTGCTTACAAATACATTATGATTCACTTCACCTATGCAAGCTTTAAAAAATTTTTTGGAAAAATTTTATGAAGTAGATAAAGTAGATATCATAGTTCTATCTTTCCAAAGGGAGAAACAGAAACTGAGAGTTTGACTGGATTCTCATTTGGGTTTTTAGCTCAGAAAGCATCTGCCTAAAAATGTCTTTTCCCTCATTGCCTTATCCGTCACTGTCAACACTTGCTTTAATCACCATCACATAATACTGTTTTATTTTCCTTCCTTACAATTTCTATTTTATACTTCATTTGAATTTTTAATTTATTTTTTTGGTCTGTCTCTACCATAGAATGTAAATTCTTTGAGGGGACAGAATAATTTTCTTAATTACTTCTGTATTCTCAGAGCCAGCAGTGATAATTGGCACTTACTTAGCCCTCAGTATTTATTTTGGGATGATCAAAGCAACACAGGCCCTTTGGACCGATGAGGTGTGATATACACATAGTAGAAAAATTCAGAAACACAGAAATTTAATATCAGGCATTTATTTTTTGTCTGATATTTTTTTTAGGGAAAATATGTTTCATTTGGGGACGTAATATGTAAAAAACTTTTTAAAAAATTGACTGAACTTAAGGAATGAGAAGTTCAGCAATTATAATTCATTCGAGCTTATATTCACCTTAGTCTGAATGAATTAGACTTAACTGAAGAAAACTGGGATGTGAGAGATTGGTAATTTTTCAAGTCTACGGCACATGACAAGTCTGTCACAAAGATTAGATGTGGCCATTTTGTCTAAAAATTGCAGAGTGAAATGCAGCAAAAATCATTCTTTGGGAAATGAAATTAGCAAGCACATAACAGTTCCTTGATCTGGTTATTTATTACATTCTAAAACCACCACTCAATACACACTGAAAAATATCTTAATGCAACATGAACATATTTTCCAGGTCGTTTTGCAAATGTGGATAATAAAATTCATTATTTTCCTTTTTTCTCCAAGTATATTATATACTCTCATGGAGTTGGTTCTTTAAAAAAAGGCAGGCATGGGCAATCACTGGTGCAATCAAATAAAAATATTTAGACACTAGGCAAGATAACTCCCCAAGCACTTTTAGTGGCTGTGACTTTGTTCTCTTAAACAGCATTGGCTCAATTTGCCTCAACAGGTAATCATAATAGAGATATCTGTCAGTGGGAAAATTCTCAAAAAATCCTCCCAGATGATGATCTGTCTTACAGGTGGGTAATATTTAGGGTCTTTGTGTCTAGTAAGCAGACACTGTTCCTGTCAGGCCAATGGAAGAATTTCTTTTGTCTTTATGAGAATAGGTAATTCAAGTTATTTGCTAAGCAGGAATATATCAAGCCCATTTTGTTTCTACACCATCGCTAATAAGTGGGTTTTTAGTAATGGGCATAGTCCTAGGGTCCTGGCATATCATATATACCTATAGGTTTAATAATGAGTGTCCTAGGGGCAAGAAAGTTGCATACAACATCTGTCACAAGTCTTGAAAATATTTGTTTTAGAGCGAAATTTTGAACACTTCTAGGAGGTAACGCACAAGCCTTAAAAAATAAATTTCTTCCAAAAAGTGTCAAGAATTAGAAGTGAGTATATTAAAATTTGAGGGAAAATGAATTTTTATTCACTTGCTTAATTCTTCAAATACTTAGTGAGTGCTGACAAGATGCCATGCTCAGTGTTAGACAATGTCTATCAAATCTTTCTGTGAGTTACTTCTACTTTCCCTTCAGGCCTCAACTGAAGGATGTTTTCCATAGAGAAGCCTTCCAATGATAGACCTTGGATTGTTTGATCCCCTTGTTGTATACTTCCATATGGGCCTTTATGATTCAATCATATATATTATCATTGTTTATTTATGACATTTGTCTCTTCCAATCCTCTGTTAATTTCCAGAGATCTGGAACTGTGTCTTTACTGATCATCAACCCATCTCCAATATCTGTTACTGATAGGCATATGACAGTTGCTCAATAGTTGGAAATATTCACCTTGCACAAATGCAAATAATGAAAAATAAAATAACACATAAGAAGGAAACTTGTTAAAAGATACAATAGGTACCCATGACTTGGGTAAGTCCTATACAAGTCAGGAATATTTTCATAGGGAAGAGACAATAAAATACAACTTATTCTGCAAAGAAGAAAACCAGGACCAAGTAGGTATAAGATATTCACTATGGAGCAGGCAGTGCAAGCTTCATGTTCCTGTCAACTCCCTTTGAACACAGGTCCCATAGAGAAGATTTGTGACTCAAGTGAATAATGCACACACACTGGATCTATGATACAGCGAAGGAACTCAAGCTCAGAAACCCTAAACTTTACAAAGTGAAACCTTTATAAAAGCTTCATAGAATTTTACAAAGATCAACATTTGCTTGGCAGGGACATTATCTTTATTATCCTGGTAAAGAAACATGTCTGCCTTCTGACTGAGTAGGAGAAACTATCTCTGTAGTTTACAAGGCTGTTTGCTATGCAAACCTTGTGAACAAACCCTGTCACAGGCATGTAGAAATGTCTTGGAGAATTGCCTCCCAACAGTGGTGGAAATTCATTCTAGGAAAGACTTCTTTAATAATGAAGGCAATTCTATTGGGATTTTTCTGATGATGGGGAGATAATGAGGAATGTATGCAAGTATAATAGGATCATGTTTCTACATGAGAAAGTAAAAAAAAGAAAAAAGGTCCTGGCTAGGATGGTGGGTAGGCAGTTGTTTCATGTCTCAAATATCCAAACACTATGTGCTTGGATATCCAAGCAACTTAGTCACTATCCGTATCTTTTGAGACACACGCACAGAAACTCTCAGTGGATGTAATATTATAGCTATGAATAGAGTTCAAAAATGTCTCTGGGCTTCTTTAGGATTTTGTCTGTGTCAGTTCACAACTCTGAATTACTCTTCACATCGTATAGCACATAAAACCTTTATAGCAGACATATAAGGGATTCTTTTGTTAATCTGATTTGTATCACGTTCCCAAAATCTCCCTTTTTTTCCCTTTTCCAACCTTCAACACAAAGTTTTATTTTTTATTTTTTCTCATTTAGTGACTTATTTCAAAATGCTCAGTTTTTATGAAACAGCAAATTCTATTACAAGGTTAACTTTTAGAGCTGTTTTTACACTTAAATCATTCTGTAGTGAAAATGCTCCCACAATGAAGATCATCCCTTTGAAACATTAATAAAGCTGAAGAGACAATATTAGGTGATGATATTAAAAAATGAGAGCTATATTCTTTACTTTCTGGACAGGTATTAAATTAATCATAAATTTAATTTACTAGAGATGGTGGATATATTTGAAGGGGAGAGAATGAAAAGGATCTAATTCACTCATTTGCCATTTATTGGGTATTTTATATAGACTACGTTGTCTTGAGTTTTTGGGGAATCACAAAAAAAAGTTCTTAGAGTATACCCTCAGGAACTTTTGGCCTAAGGAGAGAAACAATGGGAAGAGACCCTTACAATAAAGCACAAACACTGTTACAACAGGTTAATGGGTACAGGGACGTAAGAGGTCTCTCCCAGTGTTGTTTATAAAAAGTTATATCAGGGAAGCAGAAAGATAACTTAATCTTGAGGCATTAGTAGAGATTAATAAATGGAGTTTGAAAGGAATGACAGAAAGAATGGTTTGTTACATTAAAGGAAATACAAGAAAATATGTTAAGGAAAACCTAGAACGTGTGTAAGGGGCTGGGCTGAGATTACAAACTGAGGAAGGAATAGGAAAAGGACAGTATTTGAGACTACAAAGTTAGGTTGGAGCAGGTCACAAAGGACCTTGGCTGCCTTGCTGCAAAAAAAATTTAGATTTTATTTTTGTAGATGATATAAATCAGTAAGAAACTTTGATCCCCGTTCTAAAAAATGATAATTCAATCTTCATGTGAGAGTGTATTGGGAGGAGACAAAACTAGATGCAAAGTATGATTGTAGTTGAAATTAGGGCATTGGAAGTGAGAACAATGAAAAAAATAAGGGATTGAGATGTGTTTCCAAAACTGATATTTGACTACTATCAAAACTGATATTTGGGTGGGATATGGGTTGGAAAAATGGAAGTAAAAGATTTGGAGCTCAAACTAGAAATATATTAGTCTTTTTAGAACATGAATTCTCAAGATAAGAAAGCATTTCTAATAGCGTTGTGAGGCTAATTATCAGTAAGATCAGTGTATCATATACCAGAGATATCCTATCTTGAAACTGCAAAATCAAAACAACAAATAAACCACGTCTTGTCTTCTTCTATCTGGAGCAGGGAATGATTATTTGGTCAATGTAGCTGATATACAGAATTAACAATTAACATTCTTTTTGAAATATAGTACTAACAACTTTTTACTTTTTCCAGTGCTAAAGAACTGCCTAGAAAATAGTGTGGCCTTAATAAAAATTTGCATGCCTGTGTGCATGAAAAAACAGCTCAGTTCTCCAGATGTTATCTACAGACTACAGTATGTCAATTGAATTTTAAATTCTACACATTAGTTTTTCATAATTGAAGTTATCCTTGTCTTAACTATTTTAAGAACATCATGAACTTTAAGCTGATATTAAATTTATTATCAAAGTACTCAAAAGTGCTTAATTACTTTCTGTTTGAGGTTTCCCAATAGCTGAACTCAGTCCCAACCCAGGAGAATTCAAGGATCCCAGCAGTTTAGTGTTGCCGGTGGAGATGGGTGCCATCTCTGAGTCTGTACCGTCTGATCTGGGTTATAAATTGGCAACATTCAAAGAGACCATGCCTTCCCTGTTGCGACTCAAATCTATTCAGTAGTTGTGACTCTACCTTAAACCTGAAAACTGGTAGTTCCTCACTGTTAGAGGGCTGGCTGTGTTTTAAACTGACAATTTAGTATGTGGAGAATGTAAATTAGGATGAGGGGAAATCAATAACCTTGAGTTAAGAGGTCATAATATATAGAATATCGATAATGGGCCTTGGTTTCAGAAGAAATGGATCTATTTGAACCTCTGTTCTGCCATTTGCTTATGGTGAAACATTCAGCAATTGATTATTCAAGATAATTGTTTTATCATCTGCAAATAAATACTTAGTGCTAATTACTTTTCAGTTATCATCCTTGGTTCCAGGAATACAGGGGAAAATAAGACAAATTTATTCTGTACTCTCAGTTTACACTGTTATAGTAGAAACAGACCAAAAAAATTAAAGTCAAGGGAAATGTAAAATGAGAATTTTGACAAAGAAAGTAAAACAGGATTAATGATGTGGCAATACAGAAAAGGGAATATATTGCAAGAAAGGCCCATTTAAGTTTCTACTGCAAACATCTGTTGGGTGTACTAGGAGCAGACCATTCAGGGGATATAACCAGGTATTGTACATCATAGATAATCAGTGTGGGAAGGCATCTGCTATTCCAGGGTTGCTCCAATAATCCCTCAATGGAGACCAAAGGTAAAATAATATGAATGGAGTAAAAATTGATGAGATTACAAGCTCAATTTTGCATGCCTTTTTCTTCAGTTGTACACACATTTGTATGACATTCCTGCCTTGCTCAGAGAACACAACCCTGGTTTTGAACAGGACCTGATGTTTTATACTAAAAAGATATGTATTTTTTCATCCAGCAAGATAAAGCAGATATACCAGTACAAATTCAACAACATTCAGGATTACAGAACTCAACATGCCTACCATCTTGTTTGTAGGAAGCAAATGTCCTTTCCTAAGTCGCATGTATTTACTACATTTGGCAATTAAACATTTACATTTAACTGGTCTATTTCCTGTGGTTCTGTTTGATACTGTATCTGGGACAGAAACTAAAGTATTACTTCACCCTCTTTATAGTTGCCCAATAAATTTAGGGTTGTGGAGGATAACTTACTAAGCTGGGTAGAGGTTAAACTACCTGAGACAGAAAAAAAGCTGTATGTAAGTTTTTGTTTTAAGAGCTTTTGAAAGCTTCTCAAAGCTGATGAGAATAAAGCAAATATCTTAAAGCCATCAGAGAAAGAGTTTCTTTATCCACATCACTTGGGCATGGGGTACCTTTGTACTAGGTGGTGTACAATGTTGAAGCAAAGAATAATAAAATGATTTGTTAAACTTGTACACTAGGGATAAATATCAAAATACTAGGAAATTCAATTCAATTGTCTCACAAATGCCTAAAGCAAAAGTCCTGATTAAACTGTTTGCCATCTGCGATGATTGTTTTAAATTTCTTTCAACATGCACAAAAGACAGTAGAGAAGATGCTTTCAGAAATAAAGAGCAACACAGACTATGAGAACTAACATTTGATGTCGTTACACAATTTATTTACCTAAATTCATGGAATCTATTTTTTGATAAAATTCTAAAAATAATAACAGAGATCCACTGATGTTATTATTTTAATAAGGACATTTATGTACTGTGACCCAATTATGGATATTTGAACACACTTCCCACATAAATTAAGCAAGTAGTTTTAAAAACAAATGAAAGCCAAACTTTACTCTCCCATTCTCAACTCATGAAATTAATATGGCAGAAAATATTGCTGAATAGTAATTGTCACTTCTAAAATTGTAGCTGTAAGAACAGTGCAAAAAATATGAAATATTTCAACATAAATCTCTCCCATCAAGCCCTCTTAGTATGCTGAGCTGTAACTTGCCAAAAGCCAACTGGGACTTTTTGCTGAACAAATCATTTTGGTTTTTTGGGTCATTGAAAAAGTCATTTAGAAGCATGAGAAAAATTTCTCCAAAGGTAAAATTGAAAGGAAATTGCTCTTTTTAGTAAGTATTCATTTCATAATAGTAGGAAAGAAAGCACTCATGTGTTTAAGGAAAATGATTCTTCTATTATAAGCCCTATGAGTTACACATTCCCTAGACTTAGAGAGCAGTTGACTCCTACTGGAACTCCCAGAATATTTTCTAACAAATCCCTCTTGCTTCTACTTTTCATTTATATATTTAATATATTTTTAAACACCTAGGTTATGGGAGGTTCTATAACAGAAAATGGGAATAGAAAGAAATAAAACCTAGGCCCTAACTTCAAGAAAGACTCATAGTCCAATGGACAAGATAGATAAAATACCAGTCATCTGTAAGTGTGATAAAATTACCTGTGGAATGTAGAATATTGGCACAAAAATGGAAATGATTAAATTCTCCTGGTAGTATAGGAAGGAATGTGGTGGAAATGTTTTCATAAAAAAAGAAAGAAGCAAATTGGAACTTAAACAGGAAATAAGTTTTGGAAGTGGTCAAAATAATAATAGGTAACAGTATTAGTCTTTGGCTATATTCGTGGCAGAGTAAGTACTAGGTGCTTTCCATTCATTAATTACTTCATTTGCACCTCACAGAGACTCTTAAGGTAAATGATATGATGATATCAATGTCTCCATTTTCAAGGGATTAAACTGAGGACAAAAAGCTTAAGAACATTGCCCAAGATCACACTGGTAGGAAAGGAGGACTTGAACACAAGTATCCAATTTCCAAAATCCTTAAAGCCAACTACATTATACTGGGGCTCCCGTAAAAAGGGCATTTTAGACAAAAGTCACATGTGCAAAGGCTAGAGTGTGAAACATCATATGTTTGGAAAGCTGTATGTTTTTCAGCATGACTAGAGAAAAAACTCTATTTGAGGAAGTGTCAGAGTATAGGTTCGATAGGATGAATAGAGACAGATCAGATCAAAGATGCTCACATAAGCCATGAATATGGAGAATGCAAGGGGAAATACAGTAATGAAAGCAAGAAGAACAGACATTAGATCATCACAATATTCAAGGTGAAAGGATAATGGCTGTTTGAAATAAAGCAGATTAATGATGAGAAAGCAACAAGATGTGATTAGTAAAATGTGGAGGAAAACTGGGCAGGGTTATTGAGATTTGGGTTTTACGTGGTAAATAAAGTAGAATGAACTGCCTCCCATTTTTATACTTTGGGTTTATAATCTGAGAAAGTTGGTAAATAGTAACACCACAAAATATTTCACAAGGAAGAGATCTTCTTTTCCAGGAATTAGAGTACTCAGGCTTCTGTCTTTGAGGGCTACATTTACATCTTTCAGAGACGCATATGCCTAGTGTACATCATGTAGCCATCAAAGGTTTCTCTGAGACAATCACACATCATTTGGTCCCCTTTTGCAGGAAATAATCTTCCTTCATTCTGAATCCATGTAAAGCTGCAAGAGTAACTAATCTTACAGGTTTGTTCTTCAGACAGGACAAATCCAGTATGTGGTTTTGAAATCATATTCAAATTGTTTCACAAACACTATCTCATCATTAGTAACAGAATGTCACTGAAGTAAATCAAAAACAATTTATCCCTATTTTTAAAGGTAAAGAGAGGCTAAATGACTCAACTGGAGAGCTGGAAATAGACACTCAGTTTGTAGCAATGGTCAGTTTAAGAGCAACTGCCAAATGACTACCTGACAGGGTATAGGTTGAAGATTCTTTTTAGCTTATACATTTACATAGCTTATATTGGAACCTTCATTTACTAGTATAAAATGGGCTTAAAATGATAGCAGAATTAAAGTTTTATTTTCAAGATAAGTATTTTATTCTTACTTCTGTGTAGTCTTCCTCTCTCATCTGGAGTTCAGTAAACAAGAATATCAAAGTAATATTCAGTATCAATGAAATAAACACAACATACAGAGTGAAGTGTTCACAGCGTATTTTTATTTTAAACTTTATCTTGCAGAACACTAAAACATATTAAAATGTATCTCAGTGAATAAAGTCAACATGTTGTACACTATAATTTGCACAATGTTATATGTTAATTATGTCTCAATAAAGCTGGGAAAAAAGTGTTTCTCATTAAAGAAAGCATTTCAGAAGGTGATGGCAGCACTTTGCAAGGTCTTGGCTGCTCTTTGGGGGACTGAGTAGTTGAGGTTGTAGAGTCATCATGGACAAGAGGCTTCAGAGTCTGTTGATGTTTGCTTATTAATAAATGTGACAATCACAAGAACTGAAATTCATAAAACCTTGGTACTACTATGTATTAACACATTTACAATTATTGATGGAAATCAGATAAGCAGAAAAGATATTGAAAAAATTTTTTTTCTTACAACGAAGCAGTATCAACAAGCACCAAGCTCTTGTTGTCATGGAATTTTTATAAGAATTAAATAACAATGTGTCTGGAAGTTTGTGGAAAAGAATTCAGAAAACCTTCTCAACAAGGACCTCTCTTTTTCCTGTAGTTTTACCACTGTGGTTGTAACTAAGCTCCTGAAAAAACATCACTACATTTAGCTGATATTCCTCTGGAATCCCCAGATCTCTCTTCTGATCTGTAGGATATATATGACTAATTGGATACAGGAGGATCATTATAAAAAATGCTCAGTAATAGAATTTTAGCCAGATAAAGTATTAGATCTAGAATTGGATCAACCATTTCCTGAGGTGAAAGAATTTGCAGTCTTATGATTTGGATCACATTGGGATAAAAAGACCATAGCCATATTTCATAGATTGAGATCACAGCTAAATATTTAGCACAGTGGATTACTGAAATAACTGAATGAATACC
Source organism: Manis pentadactyla (assembly GCF_030020395.1). Classification (NCBI taxonomy): domain Eukaryota; kingdom Metazoa; phylum Chordata; class Mammalia; order Pholidota; family Manidae; genus Manis; species Manis pentadactyla. The sequence continues at coordinate 64,604,118 of NC_080027.1, forward strand.
TAAAATACATAAAGAAAAGAGGACTTCCAGGATTTGGTTAGACAAGGGATTCCAGAGAATGAAGTTGGGGCTCCATTCATAAAGATGAAGAGAACTTTAAAGAGGCTACTGAAAACATAAACAGCAGTAAATATACTCAGATCCAAACCAATACTGAAGATACATGTAGTGATGATATATTTACTGAAAAAATATCAGCAAATGGACTTCATCCTTTGGGTTTTAGTTTATACCTGAAGGGGCTCTGTGATCAAGAAGGGCCAAGGATATTTACCTGCTTGGCACAGTACAATTTCCTATATGATTGTGTATTTGGGTGCATATATAAAACTGCAAAATGTTTACCATGTTAAAGCAAAGAAAGATGCTTCAGCAGTGAATAATCCCATTGACAAAATCATGCAGTCCATAGGTCATTTCAGAGAAAGAATGAAAATTACTCTGCAGCATTTCTTCATTTCTTCAAGTTATAAGATGTTAATTCTTAACTAATGAATATTGTTTGCACACAAATATCAAAATTACTTCCTCTATGAACATTCCAGATTAATAGGATAGTATAGTATCTTATGCTATGGGTCACTGACAGATTTCATAAACAACATGTTAAATAGACATCAAGGAGTATCCAAGTATCAGGCTAAAGAAAATATAGTAAAGTCTTGTTTCACTTTCTTCCTTTAGGACTAGAGGTTATCTGTACTGGTGAAAGATGATTATGCTCACAAATTTTGCTGGTATGGAGTGGTTGTGCCAAACACAATTGCTGCATTCTTTGGAGGAGCTTCTGCTCAAGAGGTGATCACAATGACCACCAATCACTGTCATTTTTAATAGTGCATTTATATCAGCATGTCACAAACTTCAACAACTTCCTGGTTACCAAAGAAGCACACTCTGTAGCGTTCAAATGATTGAAAATGTAATCATTTTCAGACTGTGCTCCAGTCCATAGAAGTTTTCTAAGGGAGAGCTGTTAAATTGTTGTTTCTTAAATAAACATTGTTCTCATTTGTAAAAAGAAAAAATGTATTTCAAATGATATTGTCACCTAATGACACAGAAATGACTGGGACTGTCCCATATTCTTTATTGCAAATGGATAAGTAATGTGAATGAAAACCTTTCTCAAAAAAGTAATTCAATAATTGTGGGGGGTTGGAGAGGAAAAATAATCACTTTCCTTTCTTGATTCAGTCCGTCTTCACTTGACTCTTTGGATTCCATCACTAGATTTTCATCCTATACTCTGTTCCTTGTCTTGAATATAGTTTCAATATTCCACTGTGTTAAATACTTAGCTGTAATCTCAATCTATGAAATATGGCTATGGTCCTTTTTATCCCCACATGATCCAAATCAGAAGACTGTAAATTCTTTCAGCTCAGGAAATGGCTGATCAGTTCTAGATCTAATACTTTTATCTGGGTAGAATTCTATTGCTGAGTGTTCTTTTATAATGACCCTTCTATATCCAACTAGTCATATATCTCGTACAGATCAGAAGAGAGATTTGGGGATTCCAGAAGAACATAAGCTAAATGTTGTGATGGTTTTTCAGGAGCTTAGATGCAACCACAGTGGTAAAACTACAGGAAAAAGAGAGGTCCTTGTTGAGAAGGTTTTCTGAATTCTTTTCCACAAACTTCCAGACACATTGTTATTTAATTCTTGTAAAAATTCCATGACAGCTCGAGGTTGGTGCTGTTGACACTGCTTCTTCATAAGAAAAAATTTTTCAGTATCTTCTCTGCTGATCTGATTTCCATAATAATTGTAAATGTGTCAATACCTTGTAGAACCAAGGTTTTTTTGATTTTCAGTTCTTGTTGCTGTTAATTTATTAAGCAAACGTGAACGGACTCTGAAGCCTCTTGCCCATGATTATTCCAAAACCTTGGCAAGTTTCTCCTCACATCCTTAACATCAAAACAATGGACTGTCCTAAGGCTTTGTGTTGGACAGTTCTCTCTCTTCTACCTACATGCATTCTTTAGGTGATACAACCCAACTGCTTTGCTTTGAGTACTAATCTGAATGAATAAATCTAGGTGCGTACTTGAAGCCCAGTAACTCCTCTCTGCATTCTAGGCATGTTATGCAACCAACTACATATGGTGGTTTTGTACTGTGTCAACCTGGGTTATCTGGGATATTATTTTCCACCATTTTCTTCCCTGAATAGGGCTGAGCACAGATAAAAAAGGAGATTTAGAAGCAAAGCCATCACCAATAAGCACTGAATGTTGATGCAGACTGGCTGGTTTGGCTGCAGCTCACAGACATTTTCACCAATCTGGCTCACCTTGTTATTAGGTCATAACATCAAATCCTTTCTGGCTGCCATTGCATTTTTTTTCTTTCAGCTTCTCTGGTAGCAAAGTGATCCAACTTCTTCTGTAAACCAATCCTCATCACTGAGGTTAGATGGAATGTTCCACTTTGTTCTCCAGGTTCCATTTTGTCATTGTAGGTGGTTCCATGTTGTTTTAGGGTTGGTTTTTGTACTAACTTTCATTGTCTGTTTTCTCCCCAGGTGCCAACAGTGCTGCTGAATAGTGATTCCAGGATCACCACCAGGTGTGAAGAGTACAGTTTTCCAAAAAATATTTGATCTGTTCCAACAATTTCTTAAGTCTATAATAAACCCTTTCTTCCATATCATTCTTACTGCTTACTGCTTCTGAATCCCTAATTAAATCCTAATTGATGTACTACCCGACACTCAATACCTACTTGGCCTCTCAAATTCAGTAAATCTACAACTGAAATCCTGATACTCCTTCTATCACAAACTTGTTCTTCCCACAGTCTTCTCCAATATATTTATAGCAACTTTATCCTTCTTCCTATTAAAAACAAAAATCTTGGAGTCACTCCTGAAACCTCTTTCACTCACACTCATAATCTGTATTTCAGGAAATACTCTCAGTTTTGCCTTCAAAATATATCAAGAATCTAACCTCTCTAAATCCCCTGTTCATACCCTGTTCTATTCCAAAATCACATGTCATTGGAACAAGTATATCAGCCCCCTAATTTGTCTTCCAGCATCTGTTCCTGCTCCTATTCCCAACCCACTACACAGTGTGAGTTAGAAAATCAGTAAGATGATGTCACTTCTGTGTTTGGAACTTCCTAAGGCTTCCTATCTCTCTCAGATTAAAAGCTAAAGTCCTTACTCTGATTCAAAAGGCTACACCACAGCTGGTGCCACCATTACTTGTCTCATCTTATTTTTCCCTCTGGAGCACTTCTATCCACACTGACCTCCTCTTCATACCAGGCATTCTCCTGCTTCTGGATGTTCATACTTGCTTTTCCCTCTGCCAGAAATGACTTTTTAACATCACATGATTTATCCTTACCTTTCTTCTAAACTTTTTCTTGAAACTTTCCAGAAAAACTACTTCAAAATTCTAACCACTACTGCCTTATGAAATATTTTCCTTCCCTGCTATGTATTTTTATTCTTGGTACTTAATACTGACTATAATACTATACATATATTTGACTTGTTTTATTTAGTTTTTTTTTTCTGATTATCTTCTTTCACTGAAGTATATTGGCATACAATATTTTATTAGCTTAGGTGTACACCATAGTGATTTGACAATTGCCTATGCTATGAAATGCTCACCACAGTAAGTGCTTCACCATTCAAAGTTAATACAGTATTATGTGTTATCTACTACATTATAAATTTGATGAGGATAAATATATTGGTTGTTCTGTCCAATCAGGTAACTTAAATCCACCGTAATGTCTGTGGTAGTGGACCCTCAAAAAATATTGTTGGATGAATGAAGAATATTAATATTAGCATTAATAAACTGGCCCAAGTCCATTTGGTCCTGAAAAAAATTAACTGATATCATGGCATAACTCCATGAAAAAAAACAATGCCATTTGTCTGTCATATTGAACCATGTGAAATTTCTAAGATTTTATACTTTTTGATTAATGTAAATAGAATTTTATCTGGTTCACCCTACACGTAAAATGAAATTCTAAAATATGCACAGCAATATGAGTAAATCTATGAATAATATTATTGGTCAGTTGTTTTGTTTTTTTCAATGCTGATTTTCACTTTTGATAGTTTACAAATACAATTTACAAGTTCTAAAATTTACATACTAAGTGGATATCAGTAACTTTAATGATGAATGGACTGCCAAATACACAGAACCTAACCATTTGTGATTTAGCCACACCTCGGCAATTGTATATAGGTTACTGGTTGGTATTGTTAACAGTATGAAGCTTAACGGCATCCATGTGCTTTTTCAGCATCGTGAAAAATGATCACTAAATATCTATTTTTCTTCTATTGCAGAAATATAAAAAGAAAAAAATTAATCATCTACTGAAGATTTTGAAATATTGAAACCAGTTCTCATTCTCTTTATAATTCACTTTTAAGTACTTTTCCACTGACAAGATCAGATTATTTATTATTGAATAAAACTCTACAGTTTATCTTTTTCATAGCTGTAAAAATGAAAATAAGGAGGAGTTAAAGGACGATTATTACCAGGAGGTTTGATAATAATTAAAAACGTCTTTAAAAAAAGAGAGTACTAGTTACATTTACATCTTCTCCATTATTTATTTTCAGCTACCTAAACAATAAGATGTGACAATTATACCCATTGTATTTCAACAGAGGCAGAAAAAAAAACCTTTAGGTAAGATAAAAATAAGAAAAATATGGAATATTTACTCATAGTAGTCAATGAGGTATGAGAAAGGAGGAAAAACATCCTTGTAATTTGGGGAAGCAATTCTAGATGGGATTTTGAAGTGGTAATGGAAAAGATGATAAATGAGTGAGTAGCTAATAAAAAAGAAATAACGTACTGATCTCCTGTGATGTGGTCAGCCACGTGTTAGTTTGTTTTGTTGTGTTTTGTTTTTCCCATAGCAAAATTATTAAGTTTTTCTATCCTCATTTTTCACCTGAATAAACTAAAGACAATAAACTTATCCAAGCTAGCATGTGTATTACATACATAATATACATATTTCATATATTTATGTCTTGTCACAAAATGATTTGAGATAATTTTAAGATATTGCAGCTAACGAGCAATGAAAATTTATTTAGAACATATCTGTCTGATATCAAATATTTTGCTTTGTTAAGTAAATCATGTTATAATTCTTTAGACAGACGAATATTTATATTTGTTTGGATTCTTATTTTCTCTATTTAAAAGAGTTTAAATTTACTAGCTTGAAAACTTAAAAGGGACTAAGGAACTAAGTTCAAGGTCAGGGTCAAGGAACTAAGGCTAATATTATCTATCTCCCAACATTAAATGAAATTCATGTTAGTCATTAAAAAGCTCTTTGTATCTCTTAAGTGAAGTCATCACACTTCTAGGATGATACCATTAAAGAAAGTCTTGACTTCATAGAGAAACATATCACCTCAGCATTACAGTTTCTTCAATGGTAATTTTTGTAATTCACAAACATCAGAACTCTTTGTTTCACTAGTTTTTCATAGGAATTCCCAGCCTGATCTATTTCAGGTGCTCTAAAGGATACTGTAAAGTCAAATCTGAAAGTAAAATCACCTTCTCTCAGGTTTTAGCAACTACGGTCTGTGAGTATCCGGAATTTCATAAAAATGTGTTCCTTTTATATAATAAAATTCATGCATTTGTTTCCTATATCTATTTAAAAATAAACCCAAGCCTCATATTCCTTCAATTTTAGAGGAGAGAGACTTTCAGGTTAAACTATGCCTATTAATGAAGGTCTTTCTGAGAATATTTATCAAGTAGAAAGTTATCTGTATAATTATAGGGAATCATTACATGTAAAATATGACTTTGAACATTAATACAGTAAGCACATGATTTTAGTGTTAAATTTGTGTTTTATATTGATTTTATCATAGCTTAAAAATAAAGTGTAGCACTCTTAACACATGTCTGTTTCCTGAGATAAAAATCTTTTTCTTACATTTAACATTCACACTGATTTTTTTTACATGGTGTAGCTATTTGACAAAGTAGCATTTTAGGAATGTAGATTTTCAAACTCCTGTTGCATGGGAGTGAAAATCAACCTACAAGGTAAATTCAGACAAATCTTCAGCTAATGCATGGGTCATGTAAATTATATCCTGAAATGGTTACTTTACAATGATTCTAAATAAAATAAACCAAAAACTTCATGATTTGAAATGTGTATTTTAGAACCTATCATCTGCCAGGTGAATGTGATGTTGTAATTTAGATTTTGCACTTAGGTTATTGTCCTGGTTCTGATAACTTACAGACTGGCTATTCCTACAGCATAACTTAAATTGTCGTAGCCTCATTGCATTAGATAAGGTGTAATGGATATGCCAGTAATGGTAATTGCTGGTACTGGAACTTACCAACCTTGAGAGTAAATGAGATTGCGTGTGTAGTAAAAAGCATTTCGATAATACATAGTGGGCATGGTCATGACCTTTTCAGGAATATAAATTACACTTTTCCTCTCTATGCTCAAATGTAATCTAAAGTTGCAGGGCTCAAGGATATATCAAAAGTACCCACATGGACCTCCTTTTTCTTGCAAGGAAAACTTGAATTATTTGAAAGTGAATAATATACATCTGAATGTGCTTTGCACATGGCAGAAGGCTAAAAATATATTACATAGTTTTACTATTACTATCACGATAACCTCAGTTTTAGAGCTTTGTCAGCAATTGGATAATACAACATCTCAGAATCCAGCAAAACCATTCCTCAAAGTATTGCTGGTGTGACGTCAGTTCCATTCCATGTCTGTACTTTTATTTCTCTTCTGACCTCAGCTCCTTCTTGAAGGGTTACCACTGTGACCACTGGACTCTACAGTCTCTGGCCAGTGTCAGATATGAAAGGGGCCATAACTAGAATGTGCCCTGGCATAAGTGTCCCTAGAAGAAAAAGTCTCAGCCATTATCTAAGAGAAGCTGACATATAAATAGTCCAGGTTCCTCATTTCTTGGTGGCTTTGTTTCCTAGTAGGATTAAACTTTATTTGCTTTCATTGCTTGCTTGAAAACATACCCTTTATTTTCTGCTATCCTTTCCTTTTCTCACTTCACTCTTTTATTGGCATTTCCTCTACTCTTAAATATACTACTTGCACTCAAAACTTATTTAAGGTATATTTCTGGGGGAGGCCAAACTAAGACACATACTTGGTGAGATGGTATCAAAAGCCACATCTATTGGTCATATTCTACTTTTAAATGGCCTAAATACTTCAAGGCAATATGTCTGATGATTTGACTTGGATAAATCATCTAGTATATTTTCTGAATAAATTAACTTCCTTTGAGAGCTAGACCAATAGATGTTTGAAAAAGGAAAAAAATATAATGAAACTAGTGGGTACATTTAATAATTTTCCTGTTTTGAGGGAGACATAATAGAAATGTAGACTTTAGCTGAGTGTCCTGATAGTTTCTCTCACTGCCTCCTCAGCTGACCAATATTTGTATTGCCTCTTTGTCTCTTCCATTGCACCTGCCTCTAGTAATCCAATCTCTCAATAGTATTGCCTATTATTGTGCTTATTTTAGTTTGAGCAATACTTCAAAGTATTCATTTTACACTAAGTCCTTGAAACTCACCTTCAACACTGGGAATAAAAGGCTATCTTTAAATTTAATGACTACCAGTTTTGAGAGCCTGCTGGGGGATATTTTAGATATTTTTTAAATTTCATATTAATAAAAAATAATTTGAGGTAGTACTATATTCATTCTAAAGAAACATAACAAGCTCAATTTAATATTTTACCCCCAAATCACCAAGTATTAAGTGACAGAGTCAAGTTTCAAACTTAAGCATGCATAATCCAGAGTTTATACTATACCACTTTTCCTTAAAATAAATAAATAAATAAATGCACTTATGCATATATACACAAAGCTAAGCACAATTTGTCAATACTTCATACTTGATATTCTGTATTGGTATCCTTGTAAATTCTGATGAATAAGTCTCCAGTGGATCAATCTCTCATTTTTCCCAATCACTGATCTATTTTTCATTAGCTATGTTACATTGGCACACTTACTTAATTTCTATAGATCTCACAAAACAAAAATAGAACAGTGGAGGGTAAAAATAGTACCCACTTTAGGGTATTGTTCTAAGAAGCCAATTTAAGAGCAAATCTAAAGTGCCTGAGATAATTCCTGGAGCATAATATATCACCCAAAACTAGAAACCTTTACTATTAGTGATCTGAATAAAAGACAATTTAATTGTCTTAAACCATAAGAAGGCTTTGAAAAGACAGAGGTTGTAAGTTAGGAAGTTAGGTAGTTCTATTTCTATAATAGGGAGAAACTATTTCCCTATTAGCTTTCTTCAAGAAAGTTAAACTCTGTTGAAGATATTTCTATAAATTCTTTCATCAATACTTTTGATGTGATGGGTAGTATGATGATTCAGCAGAAGCAATATTCCCTTGGTATACATGAACTCTTAGAGAATATTGTGTTATAAATAAAAGTCTTTTTCACAAATTTAAATGTTGGAGCCGAGCAAATGAAAAATAGGAACAGAAGCAGATTTCATGATGTAGCATGAAACAGGGAAGTATTATTAAGGTCCAATCTATTCTGCACTTTTGATTCAAATCATTTTCACTCTGGTGGCAAACACAGATATACTTTACAGTAGTCTTCTGCTGATACATTGGACACTAACACTGTAACCAAAAAATAAGGGCAAATAAAGCAGAAAATCCATTTACAGAATTGTCCTTCCAAGAGAGAGTTTGGGGAGGCATTTTAAGAAATGCAAAGTTGACTTAAAAAAGAAAATGGTTTTGAGAAGACATTGCATTTTTATTTCTCTTATGCTTTGGAAACATACCAACTGGGCCCTTAGTAAAATTTACATGCATTGCACATCTGTTTAAAATCACAGAGGACAGTCCTGTCAGATGCTACCCTTTCTCCCAGTATGAGCAGTGAATTAGAGATGACTGAGAATGTGATGTGGAAAACAAATGGCTCATTAGTTTTTTTTCCTAAAGTCATTGTTGGTTTAAATGTGAATATACATGGGTAGGCTGAACTTGCATGCACTTAACCTCTGACTGTTCAGTATCCCCTGCCAGAATTGTCCTGTATTTCATTCATTCAACAGATATTAATGGTAACATAATGTCCTCAACTGAACTTATAGTGTGAGGAAAGCATCACGCTATAATATAGTGTGACACAAGGCCAAGAATGCTAGCTCTTTTTGCTGTGTTAAACAGGAGGTGCCTCAAAGCTTCTTCTATGGGATTTCCAAACACTCTCTGGGAAGTCTGTACTACAGGGAAAGTTTTCAGGCTTATTTATACCTTAGGACTTCAGGTGTGTGTGTGGAGAGGGTTGGGGGAGGAGTTGAACTGCTATCATTCTCAAATTATGACAAATTATCTTCTTTATTCTAATAAAAAAGAAAAAAAAGAGGACAGGGTGGGATGTGGAAGAAAAAGTATGAAAGGTATAATGAAAGAAGAAAATGCAGGGTGCTCTAAAGTAGAATCAAAGACACAAAAAATTTGCACATCTTCCCTAACACTTTAGCATTATTATTTATTAGCTAAATAAATTAGACACTGAGAGACTGATAATGAAAATGAAAAATGGCCAGAACATATATAAATACAGAACTCTAACCTATAACCTGCAGCAACCAGCCCAGGAAGCCAAACTGCAACCTTTGCGACAGTCCACAAAAAATGGACAAAACTTGGTCAATAACCACCAACTTCCCTAATTTTTGCTCCTGCTTCAAATTAGGACTACACCAATTAGACTTCCCTAAACAAGCACATAAGATGTCCTGTATCTCGTTTTGCCATACTCACAGCCCACCATCAGTAAATTCCTGAAGCCTTCTCTTCTATTTTCCCCAATATAAAGCTTCCCAATCCCGTGCCTGCCTTTGAGTCTCTGCCAAGTGATGGTGACTGACTCCATTGTTCTGCAAACTCTGAATTAGTCTTTACTTTTTCTCATTTTGGTGCTATCCATTTATCTCCACAATTCTATTAAAAAGTCTTCTTGATTATATCAGCCAATCAATAAGATTTTACCAGTGCCTAAGCTAGATTATAAGAGAACATTATATTTCATTAATTGTTTTTGAAACAAACGAAAGCAGTTTTAAGAAAGTTTTACTTTGGGATATAAGTCCCACTGCCAGGCTTAATGCTATCATTTTATTTATTTATATCTCTAGAAGATAAATACTGCTTCATTTTATGGATGAGGAAACAGGATTACAATGCTAAGTAACTTCACTAAAATTGGTTAAAAAAAAAAACAAAAAATAAAACTGGAATTTGGTAGAGCTTTACTTAGAATACAGCCTGAAGGTAGAAGGCACTCAATTTGTGTTAGTCATTATGAGGAAGGAACTGGAATGTGAAAGGTAAGAAGGAGTTGGAGGAAAGAAAGAAGAGATAATGTTCTGCTTTCATTCTCTTCTCATGGGTAAAACTTATACTCCTTGGTACTAGTTGTATCCCAGATAAAGAATGAATTGCCTTATATTGTCAACTAATATACGATAAAGGAACTATGAATATATAATGGGGAAAAGACATGCTCTTCAATAATTCATGTTGTGAAAACTGGACAGCTACAGGCATGAGAATGAAAATGGATTACTGTCTAACTCCACACACAAAACTAACCTTGAAATGGTTCAAAGACCTGAATATAAGACATGAAACCATAAAACTCTTACAAGAAAACAGACAAAAACCTCTTGAACATAAGCATAAGCAATTTTTTTCCTAGGCATATCTCCTTAGGCAAAGGAAACAAAATAAAAAATGAATACGTGGGACTACATCAAACTAAAAAGTTTCTGTACCATCAGTAAAACAAAAAGGCATCCTATAATATGGTAGAATACATTCATATATTATTTATCCAATAAGGGGTTAACATCCAAAATATATTAAAAACCAATATAATTCAACACCAAAAAACAAAGAACCTGTTTAAAAAATAGGCAGAAGACCTGAACTGGCATTTTTCCAGGGAAAAAAGACAGATAGCCAACAGATATATGAAAAGGTGCTCCACATCACTAATCATCAGGGAAATGCAAATAAAAACCATAATGAGATATCATCTCACACCAGTTAGAATCACCACTGTCCAAAAGACCAGAAATAACAAGTGTTGGCAAGGGTGTGGAAAATGGGAACCCTCCTACTCTGTTGGTGGGAAAGTAAATTGGTGGAGCTGCTGTGGAAAGCAGTATGGAGGTTTCTTAACAAACTAAAAACAGAAATACCACTCAACACAGTAATTCCACTCCTAGGAATTTACCTGCAAAAGAATCCCTGATTTGAAAAGATATATGCACCCTTATATTTACTGATGCTTTATTTACAAAAGCCAAAATATGGAAGCAACCTAAGTGTCCATCAATACATGAATGGATAAAGAAGATACAGTGCATATACACAATGGAATATTATTCAGCCATAAAGAAGAAACTGCCATTTGTAACAACATGGATGGACCTTGAGGGTATTATGCTCAGTGAAATAAGAGAGGTGGAGAAAGACAAATAGAATATGATTTCACTTTTTTGTGGAATAGAAATGCAAAGCAATACAGAATGAACAAAAGAGCAGTAGACTCAGAGACACTGAGAAGTGACTGGAGGTTACCATGGGGGAAGAGTGAGGGGGATAAAAAGGCATGAAAATTCTCAGTTATAATATAGGTTGGTCATGGGGGATGGAAGTGCAGAATGGAGAATATAGCCAATGATTCTGTAACATCCTCCTGTGTCAACAGATAGTAACTGCACTAGCTGGGGTGAGGATTTAATAATGTGGGTAACTGTTCAACCTCTGTGTTGTACATCTGAAACCAATATAAGATTGCATATCAACAATACTTCAATAAAAAAAGAATGAATTGCATAAAAAACAAACAAACAAAAACCTAGAAAGTGTTACATTCATGATGAAAAGGCTAGAGTCAGCCAAAATAAGCCTAACTTGATTTGTTTCATACACTGGTCAGGGCTTCCACCACTCCTGATCCCTAACTTCAGTGCTGTTTCCATGGGAAATATATCCTAAGATCTACTACAAAAGCTGAAAATGCAGCTGCTTCTCCATGTCACTCACAATTTCCACAGCTCTAGGGAATCTCTACACTCTTCTCAGGGGATTGGAGATGGGGTTCAGAGGATTGTCCAGCACAGAAACAAAAGTTTATATACTTGAATAACATTTTAAAAAGGTAGAGGAAAAGATGTACTTTTTAGCATAATTTTATAAACTGATTCTCTCTTCTGCTTGGTTGCCACAGAAAATGAAAATCTAGAGGTATCTACTCAAGCATAGTTGTTGTTCCAAAACTTTGCAAGTCTCTCAAAATAAGAAGCTTTGAGTTTCAAAGTAAGTATTAGCAAAATACTTCAATTTTTCAAAATGTGTGTGTTTTTTGAAACTCCTCTGTTTCAGAGACCATCGATATTAAGAAAAAACTGACTTAAAAATACTCTGTATTGTTATGGCTTATCATATTTAGAAAATTTGTCCTTTTTACTACCTCCCTTATTTTCTATCAGTCTTAATACAATTTCAGGGACCACCCTTGGGATTTCCTTTCACAAATAATGAAGTCTTTAACATAACTTTACAGAAACAAAGGGAAAATTTTAATCCTTTAAGAAGGACGTTCTAAATTTTAATCCAAAACCCTCTTAATGTCTTGCCAGCAAATGTTTAAGAGGATGTGGTCAATAAATAGAGCTCATGATTGATATTGGTTGCTTTGCAGATTTTCTGTGAGAAATCCCGAGGATGACTGTAGCTTTGGAAATCTGAAATTAAAGCACTAGTGAACAACGATTTTTCTTCTTGGGTGGTGAACACATCAATGTGTAAGGAGGGTGACACAAAATGACATGGGAGCTCAGCTAGAATCCTCTCCTTGCCCTATGTGTGTCTTCCATTTGGCTGTTCCTGAGTTTTATCTTTCATAAAACTGGAATTATAAGTACAATTATTGAAACTGATGGGATCAGGGGAACCACTAAATTTGTACCTGATTGGTCAGAGGTGCAGATGACCCTAAGACTTATGGCTGGCATCTGAAGTGAGGGCAGTCACATGGACTTGACCTTATAAACTACTGGAGTCTGACACCAACTACAGGTAGTTAGTGTCAGAACTGAACAGTAAGACAGCAGTTGGTGTCAGAGAATTGTCGCCAGAACAGTGGTTAATGATAAAATAATGTGACACTTAATGATCTATCCACTGAATAAAAAGTTTGAGTGTCAGAGAACATAACTAAAAGGGAACATGTGAATTAGGCTACTCAAAAAGACAAATCAGTATGATTTTGGAAGAATGGAATTTGCTTCACATTTATCATTTGTCTGACACTAAAACTTTTAACCCCAAGAAATGACTCTACTTACTCATCATCCTCATTTGCCAGAGTTGACTCCAAATGAATTGTGATTGTTGCCAAAAACAAACTTGTAATTTAAATACAAAACTATGCCATATTTGAAAAAAAAATTCAGAATGATTTCTTTAAGGAAAAACTGGAATTTATGGAGATAAATGAATCTCCAAAGTCTTTCAAAAGCAGCAGAAATGGATCCTTAACCACTCACAGATGATGAGAATGAGGCCGGAGTCACTTGCATGCCAGGGTTCACTGGAGCTTCCGTGGTTGTGCTGGCATGTATAGAACATGCAGAGACTGTAACTCTTGGTGTTGATGGCGGGGGGAAAGGGGTTGACAACTGAGTTCATTTAAACTCAGTATAGTTAGTTCACTGTCTTTTCTCATGTCTCTCTAATCTCTAAGTCCAAAATCTAAATTATACAAGCCACTGTACAAGCAGAGGAGGGAAATGTCAGCCCACTCAGATACTGAAGGGGTAGCACCCTGTAATCCTAGAAAGGACTCAGGCTTCAGAATTAGAAGTTAAACTCTTGTTAGTAGTGAGATTTATGTTAAGCCACTTAAATTCTCTAAGCCTCAATTTCTGACTAATAAATGGAGATTATCACTTATACCTCACATGACTTCAGGACATTTAAATATAGTAAGCTCATGATAGAGATCTGTGAGATATGCAAAGCACTGTACACAATTTTGACAGTTGTTATTTTTATTTTCCTCTTATTCACATAACTTACATGCTTTTTTATGCTGTACTAATCCAATACATAGAATAATTAATGACTTCTTCAGGTATAAAAATAAATATTATATTACTGAACTGTATCAACTTTCAAGGAAAGAAAATCAGAATAATTTTCTTTAAAAACTACAAAGACAAGAAAATATTCCTACCATATCTGAAGATCTGAGGGCATCTTTATGTAACAAATGACAATATTAATATTAAAAAAAAGTTAATAAAAATATGAAAAAATAAAATATTAGTAGTAAAAAAGTAAAAAAAAAATCACTCTACTCATATTTGTATAGTTCTTATCATTAAAGTATGCATACTGTGTCTGTGTCACCATATTTGTTCCATAATTGTAGTCTAGCATCAAAATTTATAAGCCTTCATTTATAAAGAAAGAACAATCTGGAAAGTAAATCAGGAATTCAAATAAAAATTTTAGTACTACTTTTGGGGTTAGCACTGAAAACATTTAATTTTCTTCTGCCAGTTATATGACATGATGATCCATGGACAAATGATCCCCCATGAACTAAACCTTTATTTGGAATTTTCTTCTAGAATCTAGAAAATCACAAGATTATTATACCTGCCATATTTATTCTCCCATTCTATCAACAATATAATGTATTACATTAATTTAATCAACATGTGATTTCCCATTCATATTTTATTTGATCCTTGAAATAAAGCTGGTAAGAAACTGAAACAGAATATTCTCATGTCATAAATGAGAAAGTTAAGTAAAAACCAACACACAGATTAAATACTGAATTCATGGAAATCACAGCATTCCAAATTGTTTTGACTTCATACCAGTTTATTGGGCTATGTGTCCTTCTTCATTCTAAACTGATGCTTAACAAAATGTATATGAATATTTAGTCCAAGAGTATAGAACAAAATTTCCAGGAGTCCAAGGACAGAATTTTGATTTTCATAAGTCTGGTAATTCTTTTGATTGCTCTGTTGTGGACCCCAATCCCAGCTATTCTGAATAAACAAACGATTTGGTCCCATCAGGATCATGTGAATTTCTGAAGATGAGTAAGTTTTTTGAAAACTAATTTCAAAAAGCACACCATGGCCAATTAGAAGATTCGTCTGTGCACATATGGAATGCAAGTGTCTAGTCCTGTCATTTTTGACTACTGCTGAGTCTAAGGTTAACATATTTTTTTCTCAAGCTCTTAGTATGACAATTAAGGGGAATCCTACAAGAATAACAGGGCCACACTCCTAGGTTAGACTCTTAACCTTCTGCCTAGAAACTGTTGGATTAACTAGACATTTTAAAAGTGTTCTTTTCAGCTCAGGTTATTTGAAATGAGAAATACAAGGCCAGGGTTAACAAAAATAGATTCTAGTTTCCTCTTAAACTCAGTTTTAAAATAACTGTGTATTTCTCTCCTTTCTAACAATAAATGATTAATGATAATCTGAGCAGAAAAGAGCATGGAGAAATGTTAGTAAATGTAAACTCACTATGACAATATTTGAAACAGCTAGAGCGACTAAAGGCAGCTAGTAAAAGCATGCTGGAATAGCTGCTGCTTTTGTTCTGGTTTTTTTTTTTGGTTAAGTTTGAGTAAAGACAATATGTAATACTCTTTTTGCCACAGCCAATCCTTGCAATGAGCAGATATTCACAGGCATTCTCTGTGGAGTTTGACATCAGTAGCTTCTGTTTCCATGTGAGGTCAGGGCCCAAACACACACATTTAGCCCTACAAGGTTACCCAACACTGTTTAACAAAAAATTATTAAGAAAATCAAAACAAAATAAAGCAAGGTGCTATAAAGCAGAAAAGCTCTACAATTTAAAGGCAAAACTATGAACACAGAACAAAATCTCAAGAGTTAATATATTAACAATGACATAAACAAAATAAGACAAAACAAAACAATCTGACCTAGTCCACTGGGCTATCCTGGGACTCACATCAACATAATAAGGCAGGTGTTAGTGAGATGAAGGCAGACTGAACTCAAGGCCCTGAACACAGGCAGATAGAACTCAAGAGTCCCGGTAAGACGCAGGCAGAAGGGAACTAAGGTCAGGGCTTCACAGTGAACAACAAGCCTCATAATGGATATTGGGGAAAATCAGCCTGAGAAAAAAGGCAGTTCTTCTTTCCTTTGATCCTAGCTCGGCCATAGTAATAGGCCATAGTAACAACTCCAGCCACTTATGTGGCTCACTTCATTTTTGTGCTTATAAACCCTCGGCATGGCAGCTCTAATGGCCTCCTCCCTTGGAGCCCCTCCTCACTAGAGGGAGTCTTTCCTTTTCATTTCTCATTAATAACTTTGCTGGATGCTCCACACTCATGTCTGCTGGCTTCACTCTTTATTGCTTCCAAGATATGATCCTGGGAAAAGCAGCATTTCAGCCAGTAACAATAAGAAACAAATTTTCTTCAGAATAAAGTAAAATGAAATGTATTGTCCACAACTGGTTTGTTACACAGTAAATATCAAACAGGTTCTTCCGACTGCAAAGTCAAAACTGTTATTGCCACAGCAGTTTGCTCTTCGCCCAAGAGTACTGACCAGGGAACAGGAAGATCAGATTCAAAGCACTGGAATTAGTCAAAAGGGCAGCAGAGAAAGGAAGTCTCAGGAATTCAAAGGACTCAAATCAAAACATGATTATCAACTAAATACAACCTATAAAATCATCTATAGATAACCTATGCAATGTATGCCTTCATATTTACATAATGTATACATACAAAATATGTATTGTGTACATATATGTGTGTATATGTATCTATCTATATATAACGTAAATATAAAAACCACTATAATCAAAATATAACTCAGTTCAAAGGAAGTTTGATTCTTACAAGAGCAATGTCGGTTTCCAGACTAGAGTAGACTGAAATAAGCACAGATCTCTAATGTAACAGTAAAACAGAGTGGCTTACCAGAATTTGTAAGCATTCTGAACTTTACTCTTAATGATATGGGAAGGCACTGTGGCATTTTGAGGTGATGAGTGGCGTTTTGGGGTGGGGAGTGACATATGCCACTTACTTTTCAATAGAATTTCTCTGATTCCTATGTTGAGGAGGGAAAAGGTAGACTCAAGAGACCAATTAGGAGGTTCCTATAGTAATCCAGAGAAAAGAGAATGGTGGCTGGTCCAGCATGGTAGTATTGAAAATAATACAGACATAATCGGCTGATGGACCCTAATGCAGGGTGTGAGAGAAATGGAAGCATCAGGGATGATTCCCAGTTGTGGTTTGTTGTTTGGTTTGGTTTTGTCTGAGGAATTTCCACAGATAAGAATTCCTGTAATCCACAATTACACATGAGCCTCCAAAATCAGTGACACCCCTCCAACCTATTGTGGGAGAAATAAATTGGAGGGGAGTCGCTGATTTTGGAGGCTCATGTGTAATTGCGGAAAGTGGCCTTGAGCAAGGAAGATGAATAAGTAAATGCAGGGGATTGTTCCACATCCTGTGAACAGGGCTTGGTACACACATGCGTAGGCAGTGGTAACAGATATCATGCTGATGCCCCCAGTGTACCACAATCAAGTGTGCTGTGCTGAGGAAATAATTTTATGAGCAGTAAAGGTCAATTATCATATACAAAGTCTTACTTTTTCTTTCTCATGCTAACATTAAAAAATTTAATATCCTGCAAAATGGTGAAAAAGAAGAAAGGTAGCTAGATAGAGGATCAGGAAAACCTGGATACACTAGGAACAAGTAAATTAGACCCATTAACTAAGAACCCTATCTTAGCAACATCAATATGTAATTTTTTTCCAATCTCACATTAGATAAAAACAAGAAAAGTAATAATGATTGTGAAGATAACTAACATGAATGGATGCTGTCCCGAGTCTTTTCTAAGTACTTTCCACACATATGTTCTTTCTGTCCTTACAATATACCCATAGAGTAAAGAGTATGGTTGCATCTGTTTTACAGATAAAGGAGCTGATGCAAAGAATTTCTCATAAACTAAAGTACTGAATTTACTAGAATCAATGGACATTCAGCTCAATCTCCTTGAACTGTAGCAGATGAATCTATCATAAGGAGAACTGATCCTCAAAATGATGAGCTTGAGATACTGGAGCATTTATAAATCTTCAAGAAGTTTACTGTTAAGGAAATTAATCATTTGGAGCTTAGAGAATAAAGATATCTTATTTGTATGGGGACATGGAGGAAAGAAAGTGGGCTGAACTTGTGTTACTTGTGCTAACAAGAACACCTGATTTGACCTAAATATTCATTTAAAAAATTCTGACTAACTGGGATTCAATTGAGTAACCCATCCTGTCAGTTCAGTCATATTTTAATGACAGATGGGGTTTCTTGACAATTTACTTCAAGGAATATAAAAGAGTTGCATTCTCTACCAATAATGTGTTTAGTTTTTGAAATTCAGATTATCACAACAAATAACTATAAGAAAATGTATGTAAATATTTAAGTGATTAGATAAATATGCTTTCTTCTAATCAGTAAGCACAGGAAGAAAACATAAACAATTGATTTTAACATTTTTCTGGTAATAGAAATCTTCCATGATGCCCACCTCCTCAAAGAAAATGCATATAGAAAAAAATTAGCAAACTTCAGAGAATGGTCACATGATACAAATAAACAGCCATTTACAGGATATTTACCAAGAATATTTGATTAGATAAAATTTTTATGATACATTAAGTGGAATAAACCTATACAAATCTATGTATGATAGGATTTCAATCATATTTAAAATATATGTCACATAAGATATGCCAATATATTTTAAGCACTTGTTTGTGTGGTGAGAAAAGGGAATATACTTTTTGTAATTTTCTTTCCATGTCTTACCATTGTTATTGGGAAAGAAGTTATTTCCTAAAGTTTCTTAATAAGCATTTAAAAACATATAATAATGAAAAACATAATATGCCTTTCTTTAGGTTTCCACAAGTAAGCCATATATTACAATTTGTTGACAACCTTGGGAAATTTGTGAGAGTTTAGATTGAAAATGGAATTATACCCCATTGTCAGTGGGTTACAAATGCTCCCACCAATTGAATATAAATGCAAAGTTATGTCTCGTGCCACAATTCACAAGTTTACCTTAAGAATAAAAAATTCAACTGTTAACTTCAGTAATTACATTTGGAAAGCATAGTGTAGTTTCTGTGAGTTATAGGCTATTGTCAATTTGAAATAAAATGTTTACAGCAAGAAGTCGAGCTCTCATGAAGAGATCTCAACATTTGTAAGCCTTGAGCTTGCCATCTATAAAAGAACTAGGGTAGACTAGATGTTGTCTAAAGTCTCTTCTAGGCACAACCCTTTAGATACTCTCACTTAATTAAAATTACAGCCACAATTTAATGGTCAAACATAATGATTTACTGCTCCAAATGAGTTACTTGCCTCCATTGTAGTCATATTATAAAAACATTATGAGTGCAAAAGGACACAGAAGTCTTATTGTCAAGCTCACTAAAATTTCTAATGAAGTGTCAGACTCTTCTGCAGATCTACCATTAACACTTAAGTAAATAACCGTCTTGCTGACTCACAGGCTCTTTCAATTACCTGACTATATGTTTCCAAGCAAGGTCCACATTTAATTAATAGTTCACATATTGATAAGTTAATTGATCACTCATTATAATATATCTTTATCCACCAACCTATTTACATATTAAATCGAAATTCCTTCCTCCCTCTCTTCTTCTTTCCTCTTTCCTTCTATCCTTGCTTTCTTCATTCCTTCTTAAAACATTTATATTATATGTACAGATAATGTGCATATTATATATTTCATATATATTTTATATAGAAATACATATACATATATATGAGAGCTTTCAGTGTAGTGAACAAATAACATTTACAGAAAGTAGAAAGCAGTTTTATGAGATTTTCTAGGGATCCAATTTTTCCTCTCTTGTAATATCACCTAGAGTATTTCTATTGGTTGCACAGTTTAAGATGGTCCAGCATCATAAGGTTACATGCCATCCACTGGCTAAGGGGAAACAGGAACTGAATGACTAGCAACATTCCATTAAGGGCATTACTCCTAATTTGTACCAGTCACATCTGCTCAAATTCCAGCTGCCAAAACTTAACAAATGGTAATGCCCAACTGCAAGGATGATAAGAGGCCAATGTTTGTCATCTCTAGCTAAGTTATGTGTAAAACTTAGATATTCTACTATCGAATGGAAGATGAGGAGAATGGACACTGGTATATATTTAGCTGTCTGTGCCACATTACCTTATTTTAAAATCAAGTATCTGTGATTTAGGGGAAGGAAGGGATGGAAGGAAACATGGAAGCACTACTTACAGAATTTGAAATAGCACTGCTTTTGGAATTCTGCCTTTAATCACTTATTTCTTTGGGACAATAGAATATATAAAACATCTGTCTTTTTTTTTTAACCTTAACCCTCGACCCTTATGACTATAAAAAATTGTATCTGTAGTCCATAATTTGAGAAAAATAATTTTTAAGCAAACATTATTTTAAGAAAATATATTTCATTTTCCAATTATCAATGCACATTTTAAAAATCTAGTAGAATGCTCTCATGCATACCAGAGCAGTGTGATTATTTTAACAAGAACCAATTTCTTGGTCTTGAGAATTAACACACTCCTATTTGGAAGCAGAGCATTAGGTGACATCTCTGGTTAAAACATCTTTGACTTCCATAAAAATCATACTTATACATCAACATTCCTGAGACACAATAGAAGTAACAAAAAAGTTATCAAATTAATCTGGTTTTATTTGAAGCAAACAGGTGAGTGCAATTGAATGGAAACCCAGATTAGCAGCTCTTCACCCTGAAACAGAAGTGTGTTCTTATCTAGCAAAGAATTCATGGGAGCATGTGAAGAGTACATTCAATATGTCAGATGACTGCGTAGAACTCAATGAGCAGTTTCTTTCTCAGCTGTGGCAAGCAAGCTCAAACAGTGCAGATACATGGCAGAAAGACCAAGTTACACATATACTTCCGAGCAGAGATTCCCAAAGCTGAATTTTGCTTATTAAAATACAGATGTCCTATTTATCATAACTACAAATTACATCCTAGTTGTAGTATATGAACAATTGTCCATTGTTGTTGGGCATTACCATTCACTCGTAACAGTCCAATTAGTACTACAAAATTTGTATTTCTCAATGGATACAGTGTGGTAGGAACCAATTAATCAGAAGTACTTATTCATCTAGATTAAAAAATATATGATATACACACCAAGGCCAAGGGTGTCCTCTCACTGTAATTAAAAATTAAGATGATTGGAGGCATTGTAGTTATATTCACACTAAATCATTTATGTTACTAGACCACTTTCAGAACCTTCTTCCCAACCCTTCAGTTTAATAGTTTGCCAGCCTTCTGTTAATCCTAGGAAATCCTTCTAGATACAATGAAATTTCTCCTACCTAAATTTAAAAAGTACACATTCTTAAGTCTCAAGACAAGCTTACTGACACAGGGTCACTAAAGAGATTCTAATACTCTCTGTATTAATGTATATGATCAATGGTCCCCAGTCAGCACCTGTCCACTGAACAGCATTTGGTGTTCTCTCCACAAGAGCCTTGTACCCACATCAACATCTCCTGGAAGTTTTTAGAAACAGGATCTCAGTCCTCACCCTGAAGCTACTGAATTAGACTTATATTTTCCTAAGATTCCCCAAGTTTGAGAAGCACTGTTGGGGACAACAGTTTCAGAAAGAAGAAAAGAAGAAAAAAAGAAAAAAATAATTTGGAGTTGAAGTAGCTAAAATTGAATAGCACATCCTACATCCAGTTGGAATATATGGATTCAGATGTTCAATAATGTTACCTTCTTTAACATTCAGACATAGGTCAGAAGGTCTTGATATGGTTTTGAAGGACCAAGAATGACAGTTAAATCTATTGCAATGATGGCAAGAATTTTATTTTTGTGCAGAGTTCAAGTATCACTAGGTTCCTTCAAAGCTGAAATGAATCTGTCTTAACCCAAGAAAGCACAGGATTTTATACACAGGAGAGATAAAGAGGAAAGTGAAAAAATAGGCAGAAAAAGGGCCAAGTGCTGGCTAAAGATTGAAACTACATTTGTTGGAGAAGGGGGTAAAATGTGTTAAATCCTCAATCAGGCTTAATGTTAAAGAATCAGGAAGAAGAAATACAATGACTTAAATTCACAGCAAGGATTTCTACTTAACAGAACATTAGTACTGTAGATAGGCAGCCTGGGTTCAAATCCCAGCTCCAATACTTATAAGCTGTTTGACATTGGACAGTAACTTAACCTCTATAACCTTCAATTCCCTTATCCATAAATTGTGAATTACAATACTAAGAGGGAATTTTAGATGGCCTAAGTTAAACTGGGGCTTATTACATTAAAAAAAGTAAATGAAAGACAACAATGCAAAATAGATATTGAAAATGTGCCATGAACCAAGGATTACGATTAACCAATGAAATTATGTATCTGTCCTTGCAAAGCAGATATTTTTATATTATTAAGGTATCATTGCTATGCAATCTTATAAAGGTTTCACATGAGTAACATTGTGTTTATTACATTCATCCGTATTATCAAATCTCCCCCCACGCCCCATTGCAGTCACTGTTCATCAGCAGAAAGATGCTATAGAGTCACTACTTGTCTTCTCTGTGTTATACTGCCTTCCCCATGAACCCCCCTACATTATGTGTGCTAATCATATGCCCCTTAATCCCCTTCTCCCTCCCTCCCACTCCCTTCCCTTTGGTAACTGCTAGTCCCTTCTTGGAGTCTGTGAGTCTGCTGCTATTTGATTCCTTCAGTTTTGCTTTGTTATTATACTCCACAAATGAGTGAAATCATTAGGTACTTGTTTTTTTCTGCATGGCTTATTTCACTGAGCATAATACCCTCTAGCTCCATCCATGTTGTTGCAAAAGGTAGGATTTGTTTTCTTTTTACGGCTGAATAATATTCC
Organism: Manis pentadactyla; assembly: GCF_030020395.1. Taxonomy (NCBI): domain Eukaryota; kingdom Metazoa; phylum Chordata; class Mammalia; order Pholidota; family Manidae; genus Manis; species Manis pentadactyla. The sequence continues at coordinate 64,627,309 of NC_080027.1, forward strand.
AGTGTGTATATGGATTACATCTTCTTTATTCATTCATCTACTGACAGACACTCATATCTTGGCTATTGTAAATAGTGCTGAGATAAACATAGGTGATCATATGTCTTTTTGAATCAGGGATCTTGCTTTCATTGGGTAAATTCCTAGGAGTGGAAATACTGGGTCAAGTGGTAATTCTACTCAGTTTTTTGAGGAACCTCCATGTTGCTTTCCACAATGGTTGAACTAATTTACATTTTCACCAACAGTATAGAAGGATTCCCCTTTCACCGCATCCTCTGCAGCATTTGTTATCCCTTGTCTTTTCAAAGTTGGCCATCCTAACTAGTGTGAAGTGATATCTCATTGTGGTTTTAATTTGTATTAGCCTGATAATTAGTGATGTGGAACATCTTCTCACGTGCCTGTTGGCCATCTGAAGTTCTTCTTTGGAGAAGTGTCTGTTGAGAACCCCTGCCCATTTTTTAATGGGGTTATTTGTTGGGGGTTTAGGCATGTCCATTCTTTATATATTTTTTATGTTAACCCCTTATGAGATGTGTCATTTATGAATATATTCTCCCATACCATAGGATGCCTTTGTATTCTACTGATGGTGTCATTTGCTGTACAGAAGCTTTTTAGTTTAATGTAGTGCCATTTGTTCAATTTTATTTTTGTTTAACTGTCCAAGATGTATTCAGGAAAAAGTTGCTCATGTTTATATTCAAGAGATTTTTGCCAATGTTTTCTTTGAAGAGTTTTATGGTTTCATAACTTACATTCAGGTCTTTGATCCATTTCGAGTTTACTTTTGTGTATGGAGTTAGTCAATAAACCAATATTATTCTCTTACATGTAGCTATCCAGTTTTGCCAACACCAGTTGTTGAAGAGACTGTCAGTTCCCCATTGTTTAGCCATGCTTCCTTTATTGTATATTAATTGGCCATATATGCTTGGGTTAATATTAGGGCTCTCTATTCTCTTCCATTGATCTATGGGTCTGTTCTTGTGCCAGTACTAAATAGTCTTGATTACTGTGGCTTTGTAGTAGAGCTTCAAGTCAGGGAGCATAACCCCCCACCCCCCACTTTATTTTCCCTTTTCAGGATTGCTTTGACTATTCGGGGTCTTTTGTAGTTCCATATGAATTTTATAACCATTTGTTCTAGTTAGTTGAAGAATGCTGTAGGAATTTTGATAGGAATTGCACTGAATCTGTAGATTGCTTTAGGAAGGATGGTCATTTTGACAATACTAATTCTTCCTCTCCATGAACACAGGATTTATTTCCATTTATTGGTTTCTTCTTTAATTTCTCTCATGAGTGACTTGTAGATTTCAGGGTATAGGTATTTCACCTCCTTGGTTAGGTTTATTCCTAGGTATTTTATTCTTTTTGATGCAATTGTAAATGCAATTGTTTTCCTGATTTCTCTTTCTGCTAGTTCATCATTAGTATACTGGAATGCAACGGATTTCTGTGTATTAATTTTGTATCCTGCAACTTTGCTGAAGCCAGTTATTAGTTCAAGTAGTTTTGGTGTGGATTCTTTAGGGTTTCTTATGTACAACATCATGTCATCTGCAAAGAGTGACAGTTTAACTTCTTCCTTACCAATCTAGATGCCTTTTATTTCTTTGTGTTGTCTGATTGCTGTGGCTAGGACCTCCAGTATTATGTTGAATAAAGGCAGTGAGAATGGGCATCCGTGTCTCATTCCTGACCTTTGAGGATAAGTTTTCAGCTTTTTGCTGTTAAGCATGATGTTGGCTGTAGGTTTGCCATATATGGTCTTTATTGTGTTGAGGTACTTGCCCTGTATATCCATTTTATTGAGAGTTTTTATCATGAATGGATATTGAATTTTGTAGAATGTTTTATCAGCATCTATTGAAATGATCATGTGGCTTTTTGTCCTTTTTGCTCATGTGTATGTTTACTTTTGAATATTGTACCATCCTTCCATCCCTGGAATAAATACTACTTGATCATGATGGATGATCTTTTTTATGTATTTTTGGTTTCAATTTGTTAATGTTTCATTGAGTATTTTTGCATCTATGTTCATCAGGGATATTGGTTTGTAGTTTCCTTTTTGTGCGGTGTTTTTGCCTGGTTTTGGTATTAGAGTGATGCTGACCTCATAGAAAGTGTTTGGAATTATTCCCTCCTCTTCTACTTTTTGAAACACTTTAAGGAGGATGGATAGTAGATCTTCTCTTAATGTTTGATAAAATTCAGCAGTGAAACCAACTGCTCTAGGGGTTTTGTTCTTAGGTAGTTTTTTGTTTACCAATTCAATTTCATGGCTGGTAATTGTTCTGTTCAGATTATCTGTTACTTCACGGGTCAGTCTAGGAAGGTTGTATTTTTCTAGAAAACTGTCCATTTCTTCTAGATCACCCAATTTGTTAGCATATTATTTGTCACAGTACTCTCTAATAATTCTTGTAGTTCCATGGTGTACATAGTGATTCTTCATTTCTCATTTCTGATTCTGTTTATGTGTGTAGATTCTCTTTTTTTTTTGATAAGTTTGTCTAGGGGTTTATCTATTTTATTTTCTTGAAGATCCAGCTCCTCATTTCATTGGTTCTTTCTATTGTTTTATTCTTAAATTTATTTTTTTCTGCTCTGATCTTTATTATGTCCCTCCTTCTACTGACTTTGGGCCTCATTTGTCGTTTTTTTTCCCTAGTTTCATTAATTATGAGTTTGGTCATTTGGGATTTTTTCTCTTTCTTGAGGTAAGACAGTATTGCTATATACTTTCCTCTTAGAACTGCCTTCACTGCATCCCACAGATTTTTTGGGGTGTTGAGTTGTTGTCTTCATTTGTCTCCATATATTGCTTGACCTCTGTATTTATTTGTCATTGACCCATTATTTAACAGCATGTTGTTAAGCCTCCATGGATTTGTGGGCTTTTGTTTGTTTGTTTGTTTAATTTATTTCTAGTTTCATACGTTTGTGGGCTGAGAGGCTGGTTGGCGCAATTTCAATCCTTCTGAATTTACTGAGGCTCTTTGTCTCTCCTAATATGTTATCTATTCTGGAAAATGTTCCATGTGCACTTGAGAAGAATGTGTATCCTGCTGCTATTGGGTGGAGTGTTCTGTAGATGTCTGTTAGGTCAATCTGTTCTAATGTGTTGTTCAGTGCCGCTGTCTCCTTACTTATTTTCTACCAGGTTGATCTGTCCTTTGGAGAGTGGTGTGTTAAAGTCTCCTAAAATGAAGGATATTGCCTTCTATCTCCCCTTTAATTCTGTTAGTATTTGTTTCACATATGTATGTGCTCCTATGTTGGGTTCATTGATATTTATAATGGTTATATCCTCTTGTTGGTCTGACCCCTTTATCATTACATAATGTCCTTGTTCATCTGTTTTTTTTTTAAGTCTATTTTGTCTGATACAAGTACTGCAACTCCCATGTCCTTTTCTCCCTTTTATTTGCATGAAATGTCATCTACTTCCCTTCACTTTTAGTCTGTGTATGTCTTTGGGTTTGAAGTGAATCTCTTGTAGACAGCATATAGGTGGGTCTTGTTTTTTTTATTCACTCTGTAACTCTATGTCTTTTGAATGGTGGATTCAAGCCATTTACATTTAGGGTTTATTATCGATAGATATGTACTCTTTGCCATCGAAGGTTTTAGATTTATGGTTACCAAAGATTCAAGGGTAGCTTCTTTACTATCTAACAGCCTAACTTAACTCCCTTATTATGCTGTTTCAAACATAATCTAAAGGAGTTCTTTTTTCTCTCTTTTTCTTCTCTGTATATGTTAGGTGTGGTATTCTGTACTTTTTGTGTATCCCTTGACTGACTTTGTGGGTAACTGATTTAATTTTGCATTTGCTTAGTAATTAATTGGTCTGCTTCCTTTACTATGGTTTTATTTTCTATGGCGACAGCTATTTAGCCTTATGAGCGCTTCCATCTACAGCATTCTCTCCAAATACACAATTGAGATAGTTTGTCAGAAGTAAATTCCCTCAACTTTTGCTTATCTGGAAATTGTTTAATCCCGGCTTCAAATTAAAATGGTTATCTTGCTGGGTAGAGTATTTTTAGTTTGAGATCCTTCTGTTTCATTGCATTAAATATATCATGCCATTCCCTTCTCTTCTGGCCTGTTAAGGTTTCTGTTTGGAAGTCTGATGATAGCTGGCAGGTTTTCCTTTGTATGTGATCTTTTTTCTCTCTCTGGATATTTTTAATACTCTGTCCTTGCCCTTGATCTTTGCTATTTTATATATCGTATGTCTTGGTGTTGTCTTCCTAGGGTCCCTTGTATTAGAGGATCTGTGTACTTCCGTGGCCTGTGTATTTCCTTCCCAGATTTGGGAAGTTTTCAGCATTTATTTCCTCAAAGACACTTTCTAGCCATTTTTCTTTCTTTAATTCTTTTGGTACTCTTATAATGCAAATATTGCTCTGTTTGGGTTGGTCACACAGTTCTCTCAGTATTCTTTCATTCCTAGAGATCCTTTTTTCTCTCTGTGCCTCAGCTTCTTTGTATTCCTGTTCTCTAATTTCTATTTAATTTACTGTCTCCTCTACCTCATCTAATCTGCTTTTAAATCTCTCCATTGTATGTTTCATTTCAGATACTGTGTTTTTCAAAGTTTCTACCTTTCTTAAAATCCTCCCTGAGGTCTTGAATATTTTTCTGTAGCTCTGTGAGCATATTTATGATTTTTATTTTAAAATCTTTATCTGGAAGATTGGTGATTGCAGTTTCATCTAGCCCTCTTTCTGGTGTTTGAGAGATTTTGGGTTGTACCAGGTTCTTTTGATGTTTCATATTCCTAGTGATTACTTTGGAGCAATAATTTTGAGACATCAGCACCCTCTAGTGCCCAGAAGCTCTACTTTATGGAGCTGAACCGCCCCTGGAGTGATGGCAGGTGTTGCAAGCATGTGGTGCTAGCACCTGCTGGGAGGAAAGAGCTCTTTCTTGCTTCCCAGTCCTGCGCTTCTACTCCTTCCCACTATGTTTCTCTTCCTCCCACCTGTGAGCTGGGGTGGAGAGAAGGCTTAGGTCCTGCTGGATTGCAGCTTTGCTATTTTACCCCTTTCAATGAGGTGTTCTCTTTTCTCCAGATGTAGGCCTTCTGTTGCAGACTTCTTTCCTGTTGCTCTTTCAGGATTAGTTATATTTGTTGTGTTTTGGGAGGAGGTTTCTGCCTCACTTATGCTGCCATCTTGTTTAGCAGAGATTTTTTACTGTAGTTGTATGTCATAAAGAAAATTCTCATGTTTATTTTCTGTGTATTACATTTTGACTATCAGTTAGGAGAGACTGCCCAAACGATTCCTTAAAGCAGATACTCATAGCATTTATTTGAAGACTGTAAGGACAGCCTTTGGAAACAAGTAGTCTGAAACTACTCAATTACAGTAACCATCAAATATAATTGTATTCATATCATAAATCATAATTTTTCAACATAAAGGGACTTTCTGAAGTATGAACCTTATGTTATTTTGCCTCTTGGTTGTATGCAGATAGGCACATGTTCTTCTTCTGTTATTCTTCTTAAAGTCCATCTTCTTCATGAAGCCTTTAGTGGTCACTGTGTCTGGATAAGATGTTGCCCTCATTTAACCATGCACAGATTTTTATTACATTTTTATCTTATTGGAATATTTATCCTAATCTGTTTTGTACTTAAGTAATTTACATGCATTTTATAAATACTATACCATGCTACATTATACATATGATAAAATATGACATGATATTGCATCTATTATGTACTATGTAAATACTGGCCATTACATTCATGAAGAATAGGGGTTATTTTATATGGTTTAAGTTTAATAATCTGTTTATTCTTTTGAACCTAGAATAATACTGGGAAGATGTTAGGAATTCAGTATATATATATACATATACACTATATATACATATACACTATATATATATGTTCAGTACATACACACATATATATATATATATATATAATTTGAATATGTGGATAAATGAATCTGACCATATGTGTATGCTAAATAAGACATGTTATAATATTCCATAGTCTTTCATCTAATAAAATGTACCCACTTTACCTATTTATTAAAATTGCTAAGTTGTTTGCTAGAAATAAATACTAAGCAGAGATGCATTAAGGTAAACTTTAAATACTGCATATATAATTAACTAAAACAATCAATTAATCAGAATTTCTCAAGATGCACCATTGAAGATAGACAAAAATGAAATAAAGTAAGTCACAGTGATAAGATAATTCAGAAACATCATAGACATGCTGTGAACTAAATATCTATGTAATTCAAACTTCTGCCCCTATTTCATCTGCAGACAGCCAAGAGAATCCATTCTCAGAATGATAACCCTGAAATACTCTATACACCTTATGAAATAACCCATCATCTTCACTTCCTTGTAGTTAATGAGGCAAGAAGATGGAATAATCTATTTTAGAGAGATTTACAGTCACAAGAGTTGAACCAACATTGGTTTCCTCTTAAAACTCTCTAGAGTTCTCACTAAATCAATGGTTAATAACCTTTTTATATTGGTTTCCTTTTGAGAATCTAATGAAAACTATGAGTTCTATCACCTGAAAAATATACATATACAATACAACTTTTCTTCACTATTCAAGAGGCCCAGGGCTCCTTTTCTGGCCATCCTCACATTACTTAATTACTAAGAACCTCCATTCTCTACTATAGTAAAGCAGTCTGCTTCTCTAAATTTAGACATAGATTTTGTGTTTCCTTTATTTGTTCAAGCACTGGCGAAAAAGAATGTTTCTACTATTTGGTGTTAAAAGGGGGTCTGATTCCACTCACTCTGTGTACAGTGGTGAGGCCTTGTGCTATGTCAAGATTTAGAATGATAAGTCCTAGGGTAGCTGGGTCTTCAATACACATAGCTCATGTTTAAGGAAGGTTTCTGCACTGTACACTACTTTCCAAATTTTCTAAATATTGCTTTCAAGATTTGATAGTTCTCATATTTTCAATGACAATTTCAAAAGAACAAAACCTTCCACCCCCTTTTCCAAGGCCTCTTGTAACTCTAGGGCAGACATGCATTGGCTTTGCTAGTCAGATGTAGATCTCTACAAGATGTACAAATAAAGGTTAATTACATGAAAAATATTCTAGCTGTGTATTATCCATATAGCTGATGTACAAGGCAGCAGAGAAGCTAAGGGTAACATACTCAGCTGCTTATTCTAAATTTAGAGTTATTGCCATACAAATCCTCCAACCTCTTCCCTAATTTTTGGCAACCACTAATCTATTCTCCATCTACATGATCTTGTCACCTCAAAAATGTTACATGTGACCTTTTCATACTAACTTTTTTTGTCACTCAGCATGATTCCCTTCACATCCACACACACTGTGTGTGTCAATAGATTGTTCCTTTTAACTGTTACATGTTTGTATGCATGGTAAGTACATGATTAGTTTTATATGAAGTTGTGAAACTACTTAGTAGAGTAGTTGTACATTGTGCATTCTCACCAATTAATGTACGAGAGATCTAGGTTCTCTGCATCCTTGCCAGCATTTCTTATTTTTGCTGTTTAATTGGTATATAGTGATATCTCAACCTGCTCTTAATTTGCATTTCCCAAAGGCTAGTGATGGTGAACATCATTTCATATATTTATTTGTCATATGCATACCCTTCAGTGGAATGTCTATTCATGTATTTTTTCCATTTCAGCTTAGATTATTATTTTATTTTTGTTGTTGATTTTTAAGGGTTCCTTATATATACTTGAAACAAGTCTTGTGTCAGATATGCTATTTGAAAATATTTTCTCTCAATTTGTAGCTTTTCCTTTTATCCATTTAGCAGGGTTTTATACAGAATAAATATATTTAATTCTGATGAAATCACATTTATCGAATTTTCACTTTGTCATGCTCTTACTGTCATATCTAAGAACTCTTCACTCAATCTAAGTCCTGAAGATTTTCTTTTATATTTTCTTCTAAAATTTTTGTAGTTTTACATTTTATATTGAAAGTCAAGATCCATTTTGAACCAACTTTTGTATAATGTGAGAAGCTTAGATCAAGGTTTTTGTTAGCTTGCTTGTTTTGATAATGAGTTTTTCAAGCATCAATAGTTGGAAGGTTATCTGAAAAGTTATCTGTCCTCTATTGAATTGTAAAAAGCAATTATAGTTTTTATAGGTATGGAAAACAAGCCTAGGAATTGAAACATTTAAGGAGAATAGTTTTGTTTGAAATGCTTCAGAGCTTTGGACTATATTAGCTAAAACCTCAGAGAAGATAGTGTTTTAGATTTTATTGTGCAACATCCTTTGGGGATAGAATCAGGTCAGGCCTAGACACTTCCATCAGTCAACTTAATGAAACACAGGCAGTTCATGCTTTCACATAACCAAGAAATTACAGCTTGGTTTAGATGACAGAGCAAAAAGTTTGATTAAAAAGGGAATTAAGATTCAACTTCATTATTAGCTGTAAATTTTCAAAGCTTTCTCAAATCTCCTGTCATAAGGCAAGTGATGGATAAATAAGCATACTCACTTAGATAAGTTTATTAACTTGAGTTTATTCATGGTACAACAGGAAAGGGAAAATCTCAGCTTGCAGGATTCGGACTTGCAGATCACATAAAAGATGATATACAGCAGTTTCATTTTTAAAGCTGCCTACCCATTTTAGCATTCCTATGCCATTTTGTCATGTCCTTTGGATCTTCCTCCCCAGATTCCCAGGACACTTAAAATTCATTTTCCTTACCCCACTGAAATATTATGAAAATAAGTCTCATTTTTCCTTTGCTTTATTGTACTTAATCTTTCAAATTTCTTGTTATGTGGCACAAATATGCTGGTATAAATATCTGGCACAGTCAAGTAAGGTAGGTAGGAAATGAAAAATAGAGGGCCATCTGTTGTTTTGTTTTGTTTTGAAATGTGTCCCTGGTAGTACCGACCATGCAAGAACAAAGTAAAAATATAACTTCCTTCTTTTTTTCATCTTATTTTCCTCTTTATTTCTGTGAAAGGAGACATGCTACATGATTTTGCTCAATGTGCAATTGTTGGATTTGTTCAGGTGAAAACTATGTAAAGAGGAATTATAATGATAGAAGGCAAAAAAATAAAAATCTGACTCAATATTTCAAAATCTTCAGTAGTTAGTATTGGTTTTATGACTGCAGAGGAACAGCTGAACCCTGAAGAGCTGGGTTCCAGTATAAGTGATAGCCCATTTCTTCACTGAAGTTACTGGGACTTATTCATTTTGTAGATTCAGAATATGGTAACTGTACTTCTGAATTGTCAGAAAGTCAATTGAGGAATCAATCAGCTTTATGTAGATTGCTATTCATGTTTCCAGATCCCATTTTACATAATGTTTGAACCATATGAGAGGATCATTTTAATACGTCAAAAAGTAGAATACTGGCAATTTCATGTGGTTCATTCTAATATTTAAAATAAACATATATGTTCATGGTAGAATGCCTTCAAATATTATCAATATATTTTGAAAAAATATAGGCTGTTATATTCATGGTAAAGTTAGTCTTTTTTCTTTGATTCAAGAAATATTTGAATATTTGGCCTACTATAAGCCAGACAGAGTAATGTGCACTTGGGATTGAAAAATTATCCAATATCCCAGCCCTCGTGAAGCTGAAACTCTGAGGACAAAAATTAATATAAATAAAGGAGAAATATAACCTATGTGGGTAGAATATATATACATAGTATATGGAATACTAATAAGAGCTAAGAACAAATAAGAAAGCAGGGAAATACCATATGGTATGAGATGGGTATTAAATTTTAAAATAAGGTATTATGGGAACTCCTCAAGTAGTACCTAAAGGAAGCTTAAAGAAGCAAGCCACGTAAATGCTATAGGAAAGCATTCTTGGAAGAAAGTAAGTGAGCAAGAGGAAGAATAGGAGGAGATAAGGTAAGAGTGTAGCAGTGGGGGCATATCAGGGAAAGCCTTATAAGTTAAAGATTTGGTTTTTATTATAAATGAATTAGTAAAGCTTTTGAGCAAAGAAATACCATTGCTTATCAATATCTTTAACAAATCAATTGTCCATTGTGGGAAAAGACTTTGGAAGCAGATAAAAAGAAGGAAGTTAGTATGATACTGCAATTATCCAGGCAAGATAGGATGGTGGCTTGTAGTGAAGTAGAAGTAGAGGTAGTAAAAAAAAAAAAAAAAAAAAAAGATTCTATTTGATATAAAGGATATTGGAAGTGAGTAAATGGAAACATCAAGGATGATTCCCAGATTTTTGTTCTGAACTATAAAAAAGACAAAATTTCAATGAAATGAGTTAAAGAAGAATGTTGGAAGAGTAAGTTTATGATAGAATGAATATTAAGGGTTGGTTTTGGAAATGATAAATTTGAGAAGACAAATGCCTATAATCTTGACGAGTGTGACCTAAAGAAGGAACTGGAAACTCTTGTGATGGGCTGCACATACTCCTATTTTAAAAATCAGAGAAGCTAAAACAAAAGGCCCAGTGGCAACTGAAGTATGGGGATCTTGACACCACACAAGAGCAAGGTGAGCCGGCAAAACAGCTACGACGTACTTGTACTGCAAGAGCTCTTGACATACCTGCTTTCTTAAAGCATAAGGACAGCTGTTTCATTCCACTTTCCAATTCTCACACAAACTTCTATTTTGCTAACTCTAACCTAGAAACTTTCTGGAAAACGAGTTTTGGTAAAATCATTTGGTAACATCATTCAGGCTTAGCCCAGGCAACACAATGTAAAACCACCAAGAGTAGGTAAAAGCCTATGCATGTCTGGAATTTAGACAAGAGTACCGGGCTTTAAATGTGTGATGGAGTTGATCATCCATAAATGTTATTCAAAGCCAGGAGCCTAGTAATATCACCTATTGGATGAGTGTTTATAGAAAGAGAAAATGCCCAAGGAGTAAGCCCTGAGACTCTCCAAATTCCAGAGGTCATAGACTTAAGAAGGAACCAGACAAGCATGCTAAGTGAGAATAGACATTAAAATAGAAGGGAAATCAAATGATTGTGGGATCTCAAAAGTCAAGTGGGGAAAAAACAATGTAGTCAGAGAAGAAAAGGTTATAATTTGCCTTCTCTTGCCAAAACTAATAAATTTCCTCATGTAGAATGTGCACTTTAGTTTTAACCCAAGTTCTTTACACAGACTACAGGATAGATTCAGTTCTAGAATAGTTTTTTAGATAGAAGAAATACCTGTAATGTATATCTTAAGTACTGCTGTATTAGGATGGAGTATAGAATGATGTTTAATGTTAAAATCAATTTTTTTAATGATTTCTATCCACATGCTCTGTATATTTTACTGGTATTGAACATAATCTAAAGATTCTTATTTACTGAACCTCTGTGTCAGACAGGAAAGTTGCAAAGAAATAATAAATGGAATATTTTAAATAAAGTCACCCTCCTGAATTCCTTTCTATTCTTAGCTCATTGTTTACTGAGGAAGACTGCAACAACTCAAGCTTTATATCAATTATTTTCAAACTACACCAGTTCATGAGGTCATTAGGCCATTGCTTCTGCACAGAAAAAAAAACTGACTGAAGAGATGAAGCTATTTCCAACTCTCCAGAAAAATCACTGAATATTCTTTCCCTTTTAAAAACAGGTAAATTCTCCTTCAGGCCTCTCTCTCAGATGTGTTGTGACTATCAGTGAGATGCTGTCTGATTCACACACACACAAAGGTGGCATGTTTTCAAAGCACCTGAAGAGCAATCCAATGGAATTAGATTTTCCTTGTGATTTTTCACAGGTTGGCAATAAGGGAAAATCTTTTTGCCTGTCACAGGGAGCCCAAATATTTGTGGTTGTAAAAAAAATTATGGAGGGTGGCTTGCATGTCTTGGAGAAACCTCCTCTGAGGACTAGATGAGATTTTTCTAACAGCTCACTGGTCATTTACATATCTTAAAGATGAATTAAAACCCTTAAAAGACACTATTTCTTGCATTGCAACTTCCTATATTATGCCCCGATCCTGGCCATACGAAGTTTCTCAGGTTATACATCTAGGAGTAAATCTAGAATCTTTCTTCTCCACTCACCATATTTAGCCATGTATCTCCAAATATGGTTCATTTAAGTATACTGCTAAAGTACCTTTTCATCCCCTTTCCTCACCGTTACCACTTTAACTCAGACCACCATCATTCTCCCATCTTGCCTATTGTGATGGTCCTTCATCTGGCTTCCTTGCCTTCATTCTTATATTTCGCTATCCTGCAGATACATACCAAACATGGTTCTCTTTGATCTCTTTCCCATTCCTTCTGGTCTATCCTAACCTTCCAGTTACACTGCCATACTTAAGGTTCTCTCAAGGTACACTATTCATACATATAGCTTTTGTATATGTGATTTCTGACAGAATTTCCTCCTTATCCTCACAAGGGAAACAGCAAAACTTAGTAGTCAGAGGCAAAAGTTTTGGTCCTGAATACATGTGTTTAAATCTCAACTCCATCCCCTTCCTAAATACATTTTCCAAAACACTGTTCTTTATATTTTTAAATTGGAAATAAGAAGACCTACCTTGAAAGCTTTTGTATGAGTTAAATACAATTTAACATATATATTAGAATCACTTAGAATAATGTCCTAGTATGGAGTTTATACTGTTAACTATTTTTATTTTTATGTTTTGGCTCATTTCATCCTTTGTTTTTTATAAGGTCTAATTTGCTTTTTTCATTTCAGTCATGCTTTTCCTGTCACATTTCTACTCGTATCACAAGAACTAATAACTCTCTATGTCATCCTCACTGTCTTGCTTGTGTCCTTAGCATTCTATCATTGCCGTATAATTAGTTTTATTTGTTTACATATCAATATTGTTTACTTGGGATAGAAGAGTATTTTGAAGGTAGAGCACAAAACTTACTTCCTCATCTCATTTTGTGTCTAGACCCCAGATGTAGGCATACAGGGGTGTATAATAAATGTATTGAATAAATGAATTATAAGGTCCAATGTACTGTCAGGAAATAGCCAAGGGGATAAGAAAGTCTATTTACTTTTCAGAAATATGTGGCAAGTAAGAGCTTCATATGAGAAATGGGCTTCTTTTTTATGTGTGACTGCTCCATTCCCTTGTGTTTTGAAATGAATTTTCTAAGACCATCCCTTTTTCATTCAGTTCCACCTTTGGAGAAATTCCTCTCCAACTTCCAGTTGACTATTTCATTAACACAGCAAAGTGAAAATTGTCCATTGAATAGAAAGAACCAGATAGATTGTAGTAGTTATATCTTTGCAGGTTAGAGAGGAGGTATTTATATTGGAGTATATGACTGTTTTCTCACTATTTATGTAGGTATAATTGGTGTTGATTGTAACTTAATTACCACTAATGTCTCTTTCCTGAACCATATTGATTTTACAGCTAGAGATTTCACATTTCTGGTTAAAATTGTACAGGAGGGGGGTGGAGCCAACATGGTGGCATGAGTAGGACAGTGGGAATCTCCTCCCAAAAACATATATATTTTTGAAAATACAACAAATACAACTATCACTAAAAGAGAGACCAGAAGACACAGGACAACAGCCAGACAACATCCACACCTGCAAGAAACCAGCGCCTGGTGAAAGGGATAAGATACAAGCCACAGCCCGGCGGGAACCGATTCCCCTCATCCCAGCTACCGGCGGGAGGAGAGGAGTTGGAGCGGGGAGGGAGAGGGAGCCCAGGACTGCTAAACACCCAGCCCCAGCCATCTGCACCACAGCGCAGACACACAGTGCATGCATGGGGTGCTGGAAACTAGGGAAGCAGGACAGTAAGACCTGTGAGCGGGTCCCGAAGCCAGCGCCCCTGGGACAAAGAAAAGCGAGTGCTTTTTGAAAGTCTTAAAGGGACAGGGACCCCACAGCTGGACAGAAGCATCCTGGGTTACAGTCCAGCAGCTGGAAATTCCGGGGAACTGCAGGAGCACTAATCCCCTGGGCAACAGCTCTGAAACCCTCACGGAGGTAAACAGTCAAACAGCCCCCCGTCCATTACCACTTCAGGGCCCCGCCATAGCAGAGCAGCGACCTGAGGATGATCACACCCACAGCAAGGGAGCTTCCTCCATACCGGCCAGGCAAGATACAGAGACCCAATCTACACGCAATTGCCCAACACAAGCCACTAGGAGTCACAGTTGTCCCAGTAAAGAAAGGCCAGGAGCAAGAGGAAAGTCTTGACTCTCCCAGCTGACAGATGATTCAATAGCACACCACTGCACCTATCAACGTGAAAAGGCAAAAAAATTTGATCCAGACAAGATTAACCCAGACAGCTTCGACATCTCCTATATCTTCTCCTGAGAAGGAACCTGGGGAGATAGACTTAACCAATCTTCCTGAAAGAGAATTCAAAACAAAAGTCATAACCATGCTGATGGACTTGCAGAGAAATATGCAAGAACTAAGGAGGGAGAATACAAAAATAAAACAATCTCTGGAAGGACTTCAAAACAGAATGGACGAGATGCAAGAGACCATTAATGGACTAGAAAACAGAAAGCAGGAACACAGAGAAGCTGATGCAGAGAGAGATAAAAGGATCTCCAGGAATGAAAGAATTTTAAGAGAACTGTGTGACCAATTGAAACGGAACAATATCCGCATTATAGGGGTACCAGAATAAGAAGAAGAGAGAAAAAGGGATAGAAAGTGTCTTTGAAGAAATAATTGCTGAAAACTTCCCCAAACTAGGGGAAGAAATGGCGTCTCGGACCACAGAGGTACACAGAACTCCCATGACAGGGATCCAAGGAGGGCAACACCAAGACACATAATAAATAAAATGGCAAAGATCAAAGACAAGGACAAAGTATTAAAGGCAGCCAGAGAGGAAAAAAAGGTCACCTACAAAGGAAAACCCATCAGGCTATCATCAGAATTCTCAACGGAAACCCTACAGGCCAGAAGAGAATGGCATGATATACTTAATGCAATGAAACAGAAGGGCCACGAACCAAGATGACTGTATCCAGCACGATTATCATTTAAATATGAAGAAGGGATTAAACAATTCCCAGACAAGCAAACGTTGAGGGAATTTGCCTCCCACAAACCACCTCTACAGGGCATCTTTCAGGGACTGCTCTAGATGGGAGCACTCCTAAAAAGAGCACAGAACAAAACACCCAACATATGAAGAAGGGAAGAGGAAGAATAAGAAGGGAGAGAAATAAAGAATCATCAGACTGTGTTTATAATAGCTCAATAAGCGAGTTAAGTTAGATGGTAAGATAGTAAAGAAGCTAACCTTGAACCTTTGATAACCACAAACTTAAAGCCTGCAATGGCAAAATAAGTACATGCATTTCAATAATCACCCTAAATGTAAATGGAATGAATGCACCAATCAAAAGACATAGAGTCACTGAATGGTTAAAAAAGCAAGACCCATCTATATGCTGCTTACAAGAGACTCACCTCAAACTCAAAGACATGCACAGACTAAAAGTCAAGGGATGGAAAAAGATACTTCATGCAAACAACAGGTAGAAAAAAGCAGGTGTTGCAGTACTAGTATCAGACAAAATAGACTTCGAAATGAAGAAAGTAACAAGAGAAAAACAAGGACATTACATAAAGATAAAGGACTCAGTCCAACGAAAGTATATAACCATTATAAATATATATGCACCCAACACAGGAGCACCAGCATATGTGAAACAAATACTAACAGAACTAAAGGAGGAAATAGAATGCAATGCATTCATTTTAGGAGACTTCAACACACCATTCACTTCAAAGGACAGATCCACCAGACAGAAAATAAGTAAGGACACAGAGGCACTGAACAACACACTAGAACAGATGGACCTAATAGACATCTACAGAACTCTACATCCAAAAGCAACAGGATACACATTCTTCTCAAGTGCACATGGAACATTCTCCAGAATAGACCACATACTAGGCCACAAAAAGAGCCTCAGAAAATTCAAAAAGATTGAAATCCTACCAACCAACTTTTCAGACCACAAAGGCATAAAACTAGAAATAAATTGTACAAAGAAAGCAAAAAGACTCACAAACACATGGAGGCTTAACAACATGCTCCAAAATAATCAATGGATCAATGACAAAATTAAAATGGAGATCCAGCAATATATGGAAAGAAACGACAACAACAACACAAAGCCCCAACTACTGTGGGATACAGCAAAAGCAGCCTTAAGAGGAAAGTATATAGCAATCCAGGCATATTTAAAGAAGGAAGAACAATCCCAAATGAATGGTCTAATGTCACACTTATCGAAATTAGAAAAAGGAGAACAAATGAGGCCTAAGGTCAGCAGAAGGAGGGACATAATAAAGATCAGAGAAGAAATAAATAAAATTGAGAAGAATAAAACAATAGCAAAAATCAATGAAACCAAGAGCTGGTTCTTCGAGAAAATAAACAAAATAGATAAGCCTCTAGCCAGACTTATTAAGAGGAAAAGAGAGTCAACACACAACAACAGAATCAGAAACAAGAAAGGAAAAGTCACGATGGACCCCACAGAAATACAAAGAATTATTAGAGAGTACTATGAAAACCTATATGCTAACAAGCTGGGAAACCTAGGAGAAATGGACAACTTCCCAGAAAAATACAACCTTCCAAGACTGACCCAGAAAGAAACAGAAAATCTACACAGACCAATTTACAGCAATGAAATTGAAGCGGTAATCAAAAAACTACCAAAGAACAAAATCCCCGGGCCAGATGGATTTACCTCGGAATTTTATCAGACATACAGAGAAGACATAATACCCATACTCCTTAAAGTTTTCCAAAAAAGAGCAGAGGAGGGAATACTCCCAAACTCATTGTATGAAGCCAACATCACCCTAATACCAAAACCAGGCAAAGACCCCACCAAAAAAGAAAACTACAGACCAATATCCCTGATGAATGTAGATGCAAAAATACTCAACAAAATGTTAGCAAACTGAATTCAAAAATACATCAAAAGATCATATACCATGACCAAGTGGGATTCATCCCAGGGATGCAAGGATGGTACAACATTCAAAAATCCATCAACATCATCCACCACATCAACAAAAAGAAAGACAAAAACCACATGATCATTTCCATAGATGCTGAAAAAGTATTCAACAAAATTCAACATACATTCATGATAAAAACTCTCAACAAAATGGGTATAGAGGGCAAGTACCTCAACATAATAAGGGCCATATATGATAAACCCACAGCCAACATCATACTGAAGAGCGAGAAGCTGAAAGCTTTTTCTCTGTGATCGGGAAGAAGACAGGGATGCCCACTCTCCCCACTGTTATTCAACATAGTACTGGAGGTCCTAGCCATGGCAATCAGACAAAACAAAGAAATACAAGGAATCCAGATTGGTAAAGAAGAAGTTAAACTGTCAGTATTTGCAAATGACATGATATTGTACATAAAAAACCCTAAAGACTCCACTCTGAAACTACTAGAGCTAATATCGGAATGCAGCAAAGTTGCCGGATACAAAATTAACACATAGAAATCTGTGGCTTTCTGATACACTAACAATAAACTAATAGAAAGAGAAATCAGGAAGACAATTCCATTCACAATAGCATCAAAAAGCATAAAATACCTAGGAATAAACCTAACCAAGGAAGTGAAAGACCTATACCCTGAAAACTATAAGACACTCTTAAGAGAAATTAAAGAGGTCACTAACAAATGGAAACTCATCCCATGCTCCTGGCTAGGAAGAATTAATGTCATCAAAATGGACATCTGCTCAAAGCAATATACAGATTCGATGCAATCCCTATCAAATTACCAAGAGCTTCTTCAATGAACGGGAACAAATAGTTCAAAAATTCATATGGAAACACCAAAGACCCCAAATAGCTAAAGCAATCTTGAGAAGGAAGAATAAAGTGGGGGGGGATCCCACTCCCCAACTTCAAGCTCTACTACATAGCCACAGTAATCAAGACAATTTGGTACTGGCACAAGAACAGAGCCACAGACCAATGGAACAGAATAGAGACTCCAAATATTAACCCAAACATATATGGTCAACTAATATTCGATAAAGGGGCCATGGACATACAATGGGGAAATGACAGTCTCTTCAACATATGGTGCTGGCAAAACTGGACAGCTACAAGTAAGAGAATGAAACTGGATCACTGTCTAACCCCATACACAAAAATAAACTCGAAATGGATCAAAGACTTGAATGTAAGTCATGAAACCATAAAACTCTTAGAAAAAAACATAGGCAAAAATCTCTTAGACATAAACATGAGTGACCTCTTCTTGAACATATCTCCCTGGGCAAGGGAAACAAAAGCAAAAATGAACAAATGGGACTATATCAAGCTGAAAAACTTCTGTACAGCAAAGAACACCATCAATAGAACAAAAAGGTATCCTACACTATGGGAGAATATATTCATAAATGACAGATCCGATAAAGGGTTGATATCCAAAATATATAAAGAGCTCACACACCTCAACAAACAAAAAGCAAATAATCCAATTACAAAATGGGCAGAGGAGCTGAATAGACAGTTCTCTAAAGAAGAAATTCAGATGGCCAAGAGACACATGAAAAGATGCTCCACATCACTTGTCATCAGAGAAATGCAAATTAAAACCACAATGAGATATCATCTCACACCAGTAAGTATGGCTACCATCCAACAGACAAACAACAACAAATGTTGGCGAGGTTGTGGAGAAAGGGGAGCCCTCCTACACTGCTGGTGGGAATGTAAATTAGTTCAACCATTGTGGAAAGCAGTATGGAGGATCCTCAAAATGCTCAAAATAGAAGTACCATTTGACCCAGGAATTCCACTTCTAGAAATTTACCCCAAGAATGTATCACTCCAGTTTGAAAAAGACAGATGCACCCCTATGTTTATCGCTGCACTATTTACAATAGCCAAGATATGGAAGCAACCTAAATGTCCATCAGTAGATGAATGGATAAAGAAGAGTGGTACATATACACAATGGAATATTACTCAGCTATAAGAAAAAAATGGATCCTACCAATCGCAACAACATGGATGGAGCTAGAGGGTAGTATGCTCAGTGAAATAAGCCAGGTGGAGAAAGACAAGTACCAAATGATTTCACTCATATGTGGAGTATAAGAACAAAAGAAAACTGCAGGAACACAACAGCAGCAGAAGCACAGAACCTAAGAATGGACTAACAGTTACCAAACTGAAAGGGACTGGGAAGGATGGGTGGGAAGGGAGGGATAAGGGTGGGAAAAAAGAAAGTGGGCATTACGATTAACATGTATAGTGTGGGGGGTGGCACGGGGAGGGCTGTGCAACACAGAGAAGACAAGTAGTGATTTTACAGCATCTTACTATGTTGATGGACAGTGACTGTGAAGGGGTATGTGGGGGGTACTTGGTGAAGGGGGCAGCCTAGTAAACATAATGTCCTTCATGTAATTGTAGATTAATGATACCACAATAAAACTAATAAAAAAATTGTACAGAAAAATTTAAATTGGACATTTATATAAATATTCATATTTAGATACCAGCACAAACTTCTCTAGACATGCCAATATTAATCAATCTACATCATTTATTTCTAAAATTTCATTACAAAATATTAAAAAATTAAAGGAAGTAACTGAAAATTACATTAATACTTAGTTTAGAATTAATGAGTTGTTTGGTGTTTATGTGTGCACATGTGTTTTCTGAAAGCATTTTCTTTATTGCCTTTGATGTATTAAGAAATATTTAAAAATGCATCTCCAGAGATAATCTGAGTTTAGCATTAGGAATTTTGGAAAACACTAAATTGGATTTCCTAGTACCTTAACTTTTACCCTGAGTGAGCTGTTTTTAAAATCATCAGTAATAAATTGTGTTTACCTGAGTACTAAACACTGCCCAGCCCATTAGGGCCAAATAAACAAAAACAGAGAGTAGAAAAAAGAAGTCTTTTGAAGTGGTTTATAGAATACTATTGCTTTCTGTATAGCCTTAGGCAGCTTATCACATCTCACTTAAAGAAAGGAGAGATGGATTTGTTTTCAGCATCCAGACCTCTCATTTTCCACCTAGCTCAGTGAATTGTCCTCCTAGAGAGCTGACATATCTCTTATTTTATGAGTTGACGGGTGCTTGATGCTGTGTGTATCAAAGTAGCTTAAAATGTGTTTTGTAATGATCTGGAATGATTACCTCAGTTTTCATCTCAGATTGAGTATCAAATAGACCCACAGGATATAAATCTACTGAATTTAAACTTTTTAATACCAAATTGCAGTATTTTTTGGTAACTGTTAAGATAGGAAGAGGATATTTGTGGCCTGTAACCAGGAAGGTGGAGATGTTGAGATCTCTATTCAGAAGTGGAGTTGTATTTGTACTGATATATCTGTTTCATATCCCTAGTTGTGTAAAATAGTGATGGAATATAATTATGCAGCTGATTCTATTTACGAATGCAATAAGAACCAGTAATTTAAGCATACTGAGTTCTTTGTCCATTTATGAAAGGAATGAAATCATCCTAAACTGATGAAAATCATCCTACAGTTTTTCAGTCAGTTTTTGGAGACAATTTTGTGAAGTCCCCTAGCACCAGACAAAACTCATGATAAAGACACTTCACACGGTAGTTAAAATAATTGGGATTAGACACTTTTTCTCTGAGGTTTTCTTCCTATCAAGTTATGATGACTAGATCTTTTATATCTCATTCTTTCTGTCAGATCTAGTATTGTATCATAAGATATTTGGTAACAGATACCTTCAAGATAAAAAGTTAAATTCCAACAAGAGATATTTGGATTAAATGGCACAGGATACTTTTAACCTCTTAAATTATCCTTAAGAAGATGTGTAAAAATCTAAGCATGCTTACTGAGAGGAAAAAATCAAAGAAAATTGTGGTTTTTACAGTCTTAACTTAAACGTTGACCTTATTGAACAGAAAAGGGTGAGGGGGCAAAACTGCGATTGAGTGGAACCCAAGCCCTTCCCTGACAACAGCCTATGGGTGGGAAAAAGAGGAATGGAGTGGAGATGGGGTAGGAGCCCGGGAGTGCTGCACACCTGGCCCTGGAGATCTGCCTTGGGAGCATGAACCCACATTATGTTGGGTTTTGGTGATTATTGGGGCTGGACACTAGGGGCAGGTAGAACACTCTGGGAGCCTAAGACTCCAGCCAGTTGGGAGGGCAGGCAAGCTCCACCAGTCCTGAGATCCAAAGCAGAGGCGGCAGTTTGAAAGATTTGTCAGGAGTGGGAGGGGTACCAGAGGTGACGAGGGTTAGACTGAACTCTCCTCTCAGGAGAAAGAGAAGGTAGAGGGTACCTTTCCAGTCCTGCATCATCCCAACAGAGAGGAGACTCTTGGGCTCTCCAGGTGTCCTACCCCACTTGCTGGCCCGAGATGCCTACCTGCACACTGCTGGGAACCAAACCAATTGGCCCAGCATCATCAGATTTTGGTGCCTGGCAGGTAGAGGGAGAAACTTCCAGCTTGCATGGCTCCATTTCAGCTCAACCAGAGAGGTGCCTGGAATAGCCTGGAGATGGCTGGAGCTTATTCCTTCCCCTTGGTGTCCACATCCGGTGCTGGACATCCAGCTGAGGCACACTTGGTCCACCCACCCCATTAACCCTGCAGCCCTGCCACTCCTGCAGGCCAGGCAGAAGGCGGCCCTGACCACAGCAAACTCAACAGAGATTCCAGAGTTCATCACAATGGCGGCAGCTCAAGCAAACTCCCCACCCACACTTAGACCTTTACAGAAGCCAGAAAGAAAGGAGCCCCATCCATTGCATGCAAACAACTGGAGCACCTGAAAAATAGAACCAGGCAGTGAAGAGTCAAGAATCTTGAGCTTCTGAGCACCTGTGGGTAAAATTTCAATTATTACCAGAATCTCTTGCCTGGCTTTAGTGCATCTCCATATCAATAAGTTTTTTCCAAGGGGTGGAGAGAAGTAGTCCATCTCCATATCAATAGGTGATTATAAGGGTGAGGGGAGCTGGGTATATCTGGACCAAAGAGGTCTGGTGGAGTCCCTTTTTACAGCCGGATCATGAGAGACACGCGTGACCAGAAGTGGGTGACTGTTTATAAGCAATAAATAGGTTTCTCCCACTTTATTTCTCCCTTTGACTAATTTCTGATTCAAAGGTAATTTGCCCTGGGCTGGGAACCTATTTTCCCCCTGGAGTTACACCTGGAGGTGGTCGGCAGGATCTTTGAACCTGACGTCTGTCTTCATGGGTGCGATGCTTGGGCAGGCTGCCCGAAGGGATGGTGAGGAGATACCTGGAAACCCTCTGTGGATGGTGGGGAGGCCCCAGTTGCTGCAGTGGTGGCTGGTGCAGCATCATCCAGGAGCCCCCTATTCATGAGACTTCCAACTGGGGAGCTCCTCGTGGGGAACTGGTCTAGGGTAAGCACCTCCTAGATGGGTGGGTCCCTCCCCAGAATTGGGGAAAACACTGGAAGCTGTGGAATTAGTCTGTGAAATAGAAGACTGCATAGAGGCCCTGAAATTCTATGTAGCAGCCAGGACTGTGGGATGTGTATTTCTCTAGATAGTAGAAAGTGTTATCAAGAAGAGATACACACTTCGGCAGGGGAGAAACACACTTCAGCATCACTTGGAGGAGCTGGGTGATGACCTGTAGGATGCCCTTAAGAAAGAGACACACTTATTGAGAAGACAGGCCATGCTTCTGGAAGATACCTTAGCAGAGAGGGAGAAGGCAGCAGGAGAATCCACTTTGCAGGAGGCTGTGGGGGAGGGGGAGAAAGAGCAATGCAGTCAGTCCCAGAGATGGTTGTGGGAGGAGATGTTGTGGGAGGATAAGGGGGTGGAGACAAGGGCATAAATGTTGCTGAGGCCACTGCTAGAGGACAGGACTCTCCCATATTAAAGGCCCACTGGTTGTAATTAAGAAAGTAAAAACACAACAGCAGGTTCCTCAGGGGAAGGACAGCCCCATCCCAAGGTTGTGGAGCACCCCATGCTCTGCTCCTACATACTCAGGATGAGCTGGTGGACATGAGCACCAGTTTTGGCAGTAGCCGTCCAAACCTCTGCTTTCATGACTTTTGTGTCTTTGGCATATGGAGGTGGAAAATATTGTTATGTCAGGTTCTGAAATGGGTAGACTGGCTTCCCTAATGACTTACGCATCCCTCCAGCAGTGGTTACAAAGTGCCCATCATACCACAATGAAATTGGAGAAACTCTATAGGGTTGTAGAAGGTGGGCATCATAAAGTCCACTCATACTCCTTTTAAATCCCTAGTGTGGCCAGTGAAAAACCCAGATGGCTTCTTGCATATGACTGTGGATTACAGGAAATTGAATAAAGTCATACCCCCCTTGCACATTGCTGCTCCTCCGTAGCAGTCCTTATGACACCCTCGGTCATGAACTAGGGATGTATCGTTATATTGTGGACCTTGTTAATGCTTTCTTCTCTATTGACATAGCACAGGAAAGTCAGGAGCAGTTTGCCTTCATGTGGGAAGGCTGGCAGTGGACATTCACTGTCCTTCCACAAGGATACCTCCACAGTCCCACCATTTGTCATGGACTTGTAGCCCAGGACTTAGCCACATGGAAGAAACCACAAACAATGCAGTTGTATCACTACATTGATGATATCATGTTCTCATCTGACTCTCTTGTAGACTTTCAAGGGGCAGTTCTTAGACTGCTACAACATCTATAGAAGAAAGGATGGGCTGTGAACAGCACTAAGGTTCAGGGAACTGGTTTGTTGTAAAGTTCTTGGGGGTTGTCTGGTTGGGTAAAACTAAAGTTATCCCAGAAGCAGTCATATACAAGGTCCAGGCTTTCTCTACTCCTACCACTGTGGGAATATTACAAGAGTTTTGGGGTCTTTTGGGATACTGGAGAGTGTTATCCCTTACTTGGCACAAATTCTGAAACCCTTATACCTGTTGGTACAAAAGGGCATCAGGTGGGACTGGAATGAAATATGTGCAGCTTCTTTTACTGCTGCTCAGCAAGCAATCAAGGCCATTTAGTCCTTGAGTGTAACAGATTCATCAAGGCCCTGTGAGCTAGATGTTCATGTAATTGAAGATGGTTATGGATGGGGCCTTTGTCAGAAGCTTGATCAGACATCCCAATCTATTGGAAGCTATCTGGTCACAACAATGGAAGGGAGCAGAAGTCTGGTACAACCTGACAGAGAAGCAACTGGCTGCTGTGTACATTGCCTTGCTGGCTATGGAGCCCATCACCAGAACAGTTCAGACCAAGGTAATAACCACCTATCCCATAGCGGGTGGGTACAAGACTGGACTCAAAGGACATGGAGTGGTGTGGCACAGACACCTACACTTGCCAAATGGGGTGCATATTTACAATAGTGTAGTACCCTCTCTAGTAGCCCTTTAAATGGAGAACTCCAACACTTATTGGGGCCAGTAGTATAACCAGTAGAAAGCAGGAAAAACTTGCTTTTGAAGCATAGGTAAAAACTGAGTCCTTATCAGGAGGGAAAAGCCCCTTACCTGAAGATTCTTGGTACACAGATGGCTCCAGTCATTGGTAGCCCCCAAAGTGGAGGGCTGTGGCTTTCCATCCTAAGACTGAGACTACATGGATAGAGGATGTAGAGGGGAAGAGCAGCCAATGGGCTGAGTTGCAGGCAGCATGGCTCATGATTCCCCACAAGACCTCCTCTGTAGTTGCCTGTATTGCCAGCTGGGAAATCCCATCAGGCTATTAGCAGACTTCTCAGCAGAAACTTTATAGGCCAGAAGGGATTGACATAATATATTTAATATACTGAAACAGAAGGATCTCCAAACAAAAATCCTCTATCTGGCAAGATTATCATTTAAATTTGAAGCAGGGATTAAACAATTTCCAGATAAACAAAGGTTGAAGGAATTCATCATCACTAATCAAATCTTACATGATACATTAAAGGGATTGTTGTTTGTTGTATATAGAAATGACCCTAAGGCTAAATACTTTCACCAGTGAAAATAAATCCACTGTAAATGTAGTAGACAAAATAATTATCAAGCAACTATGAAATGAAAACAAACAAAATAAGCAAAATCACCTATAAAATAAATCAGTCAAGGGTTACACTAAATGTGATGATTCACATCTAATAAGAAAAATGTGGAGGAAGATGAAGAAGAGAGAAAAAGTACCTTTAGATTTTGTTTGAAATAGAGTAATCAGCAATTTAAGATAGACTATTATATAGCAAAAGAAGCTATCCTTGAACATTTGGCAATCACAAAACTAAAGCCTATAATAAATACACACACACACAAAAATAAATCTTAAAAAGAGAAGAAATCCAATCACAATACTAAAGAAAACCATCAATAACAAGAGAAGAATATAAGAAAGGAAGAGAAGAACAGAGAGGAGATATAAAAAACCGAAGAAAGCAATTGATAAAGTGGCAGTAAATACATATCTATCAATAATCACCTTAAATGTAAATGGACTGAATGCACCAACTAAAAGGCAGAGAGTGGCAGAATGGATAAGGAAACAAGTTTCATCTATGTGCTGCCTACAAGAGACTCTTTTCAGACCCAACGATATACACAGACTAAAAGTGAAGGAATGGGAAAAGATGTTACATGTAAATAAAAGGGAGAAAAAAGAAGGAGTAGTAGTAATTATATCAGACAAAACTGACTTCAAAACAAAGAAAGTAACAAGAGACAAAGAAGGACACTACATAATGATAAAGGATCAGTCCAACAATAGGATACAGCCATATTAAATAGCTATGTTCCCAACACAGGAGCACCTAAATATATAAACAAATACAAACAGAATTAAAGGAGGAAATAGAAACACATTCATTTTAGGAGATATTAACACAACACTCACATCAATATGAGTAGATCAACATCACAACAGATAACCAGACAGAAAATAAAGAAGGAAACCGAGACACTGAGCAACACATTAGATTAAATGGACATAACAGGTATCTACAGAACACTCCATCCAAAAGCTGCAAGATACACTTTTTCTCATTTTGTACATGGAGTATTCTCTAGAATAGATCACATACTAGGCCACAAAATGAGCCTCAGTAAATTCAGAAGGATTGAAATTGTGCCAACCAGCATCTCAGACCACAAAGGTATGAAACTAGAAATAAATTATGCAAGGAAAACAAAAATGTCCACAAACACATGGAGGCTTAACCAGCTCCTAAATAATCGATGACCAAATAAAAACAGAAATCAAGCAATATTTGTAGAAAAATGAAAACAACTCAAAACCCCAAAACCTGTCGGGTGTTGATGCACTGAAGGCAGTACTAAGAGGAAAGTAAATTGCAATATAAGCTCACCTGAAGAAAGAACAACAATCCCAAATGAACAGTCTAAACTCACAATTAATGAAACTAGAAAAAGAAAGAACAAATGAGGACCAAAGTCAGTAGAAGGAGGGACATAATAAAGACTAGAGCAGACATAAATAAAATTGATAAGAATAAAACAATAGAATTAATGAAAACAGAGTGGGTTCTTCAAGAAAATAAACAAAAATAGATAAACCTCTAGCCAGACTTATCAAGAAGAGAAAGAGAGTACATACATAAACAGAATCAGGTATGAGAAAGGAAAAATCACTATGGACACCATGGAAAAACAAAGAATTATTAGAGAATACTATGAAAAATTACATGTTAACAAACTGGATAACCTAGAATAAATGGACAACTTCCTAGAAAAATACGACCTTCTAAGACTGACCCAGGAGGAAACAGAAAATCTGAATAGACCAATTACTAGCAATAAAATTGAACTGGTTATCAAAAAACTCCCATAAAACAAACTACAAGGGCCAGATGGCTCCACTGCTGAATTTTATCAAACATTTAGAGAAGACCTAACACCTATCCTCCTTAAAGTTTTCCAAAAAGTAGAAGAGGAGGGAATAATTCCAAACTCATTTTATGAGGCCAGCATCACTATAATACCAATATCAGACAGAGACACAACAAAAGAAGCAAACTACAGACCAATATCCCTGATGAATGTAGATGCAAAAATCCTCAGCAAAACATTAACAAACTGAAACCAAAAATACGTAAAAAAGATTATCCAACACGATCAAGTAGGATTTATTCCAGGGATGCAAGTATGGTACAATATTCATAAATCCATCAGTATCATACACCATATTCACAAAAAGAAGTAGAAAAACCACATAATCATCTCAATAGATGCTGAAAAAACATTTGACAAAATTCAACATCCATTCATGATAAATACTCCCAACAAAATGGGTATGAGGGGTATGTACCTCAACATAATAAAGCCATGTAAGACAAACCCACAGCCAACATCATACTTAATAGTGAAAAGCTCTAAGATCAAGAATGAGAAAGTATGCCAACTCTCACCACTTTTATTCAACATACTACTTGAAGTCCAAGCCACAGCAATCAGATAACACAAAGAGATAAGAGGCATCCAAATTTGTAAGGAAGAAGTTGAACTCTATTTGCAGATGACGATATTATACATAGAAAATGCTAAAAAAATCCACCAAAAACTACTAAAATAACTGAATTCAGCAAAGTTGCAGGATACAAAATTAATACACAGAAATTTGCATTCTTATATACTAACAATGAGCTAGCAGAAATAAAAATCAGGAAAACAAGTCCATTTACAATTGCAGTGATAAGAATGAAATACCTAGGAATACACCTAACCAAAGAGGTGAAAGACCTGTACTCTGAAAACTACAAAACACTCATGGAAATGATTAAAGAAGATAATAAATGGAAATCTCTCCCATGCTCATGGATAGGAATGATTAATTTTGTCAAAATGGCCATCCTACCCAAAAGAATTTACAATTTAAAATATTCAGTGCAATTCCTATCAAAATACCAACAGCATTCTTCAATGAAATAGAGCAAATCATTCTAAATTCATATGGAATCACAAAAGACCCCAAATAGATAAAGCAATCCTGAGAAAGAAGAACAAAGCTGGGAGAATTATGCTCCCTGATGTTAAACTCTACTAGAAAGCCACAGTCATTAAAACTATTTGGTACTGGCATAAGAACAGACCCATAGATCAATGGAACAGAATAAAGAGCCCAGATATAAATCCACACATATATGGCCAATTAATATGTGATAAAGGAGCCACAGATATACAGTGAGGAAAAGACAGCTTCTTCAACAACTGGTGTTGGCAAAACTGGACAGCTACATGTAAAAGAATGAAACTGGATTATTGTTTAACCCCATACAAAAAAGTAAACTCAAAGTGGATCAAAGACCTGAAAGTAGGTCATAATACCATAAAACTTTTAGAAGAATACATAGGCAAAATCTCTTGAATGAACGACTTTTTCCTGAACACATCTCCTTGAGAAAAGGAAACAAAATAAAAAACGAACAAATGGGACTACATCAAACTAAAAGGCTTCTGCTGAGGGTGCAAAGGACATAAGTAGGAAAAAAGGTATCCTACAGTATGGGAGAATGTATTTGTAAATGACTCGTCTGATAAGGGGTTAACATCCAAGATACATAAAGAACTGGTATGTGCCTCAACACCAAGAAAACAAACAACCCAATCAAAAAGTGGGCAGAGGACTTGAACAGACACTTCTCCAATGAAGAAATATGGGTGGCCAACAGGTACATGAAAAGATGCCTCACATTGCTAATAATCAGGGAAATGCCATTAAAAGCCACAATGAGATATCACCTCACATCAGTTAGAATGGACACTACCCAAAAGACAATAAATAACAGCCAGCGAGGATGAGGAGAAATAGGAACCCTCCTACACTGTTGGTGGGACTGTAATTGATTCTGTGGAAAGCAGTATGGAGGTTCCTTAAAAAACTAAAAGTAGAAATACCATTTGACCCAGTAATTCCACTCCCAGGAATTTACCGGAAGAAAACAAAACCCCTGATTCGAAAAGATATATGTATCCCTATGTTTATCGCCACAATGTTTGCAATGTTTAAGATATGGAAGTAACCTAAGTGTCCATCAATGCATGAATGGATAAAGATGTGGTACATATACAATGGAATATAATAAAAAGAAATAATGCCATTTGCAACAACATGAATGGATCTGGAGGGTATTATGTAGTTATTATGCTCAATGAAGTAAGCCAGGTGGAGAAAGACAAATAACATATGATTTCACTTATTGTGGAATATAAAAACAAAGCAAAACAGAAGGGACAAAACAGCATTAGACTCAGAGACACTGAGAAGTGACTAGTCATTACCAAAGGGGAGGGGAGTGAGTGGGGGCAAGGGGGAGGGAGATGGCGATTGTTGAACTACTGTGATGTACATTTGATTTTAAAAAAGTCAGTATAATTTGTATGCCTTTTCTCCTGTTAAAAGAACAAAGAAGGAATGAAGTTTGTCTTGCAAACACTATTTTCTCATATTTTTTACTTTATTTGCTCACATTTTATATTTTATGAAAAATGATTTATGATATTCTAAAACCTATTAACTAACTAAATGACTCTCTTAGTACCTGAAGCAGAGAGGTAATGTAGTCTGAAGGTCACTGAATGTCGAATCAGAAGGCACAGAAGTTTATCCTGATTAAGAAACTGGCGATGAGAAGGAAGAACAGAGCCTGGGTCTTTATCATTATCACTGAGCAGCTGAAAGGATACTAACAACTTCCATTCAGACTTCTTGTCATGTGAGAGAAATAATCCACTTTTGTTTAAGCTGCTGGAATGATCCTTTGATTTCCTGCAGTTTAATACAATTCCTAAGCGATTAGGGTTCTATTTCTTAGTACTCAAAACAGACTCTTCCAGAAAATCTAATCTTTCTACCACAGTTCATGAAGATGTTCCTATTTTCTACTCCTGTAGTTAAAGAAAACACATTTCCGTATTTCACAGGAAAGCACCAAAACTGTTTCATTTTAATTTTAATAATAAAGGTGAATCGTTTAATAATTAAAATGAACAGATTTTATGCCTTTATGACATTGTAAGACTTCTTAAATAATGCATCTATAAGTCAAAAGAAAGTCACAATAATAAGCTTTTTTTGGCTTTGTGCCATTTTTTCCCCTAAGTATTTTATATTTTCTCTTTTGTTCCTATCAATTGGATCACTATTTGACAGAGACTTTTCCCAGCATTCCTTTTAAATTCATTGTTCTGTAAATAAACACATTTGGGAAATATCACATATAATGCCCCTCTTCTGCAGATTGACAAAGCATACTAACACATTTAGGTTTTGGGAATTCATGCATTTTAATCATTAATCATATCCCTGTCCTACCGCTGCTGCTACGTATAACACTTATTAACACTTCTGGTAATCAACTTTCATAAATGCTAAAGTTAATTATGCTATTGTAAATAGGAAAGTGTACTAGATATATTGTCTAAATATCACAAGTTTCAGCCACAGATTTAAAAAGAGGATAAAAATAAATAATATACCTGTTTAATGCACTAACAGACTTCACCTACTTGTTCTCAAGTGTACATCAACCTACTGTTCATAAATTGTTACTTTCAAACTAAATTGTAAGTAGCAGTACAAAGTTGTAATAATTTTTCCAGAACTTATGCATTAGAAGAGAATTTACAGATAGAGGCAAATTTA
Organism: Manis pentadactyla; assembly: GCF_030020395.1. Classification (NCBI taxonomy): domain Eukaryota; kingdom Metazoa; phylum Chordata; class Mammalia; order Pholidota; family Manidae; genus Manis; species Manis pentadactyla. The sequence goes on from NC_080027.1 coordinate 64,657,986, forward strand.
TGATCACGGTGAATGACAATTCCATTTCTCTTCTTGCTAAGGACAAAAACCTTGGAGTTTCTCTTTTTCTTCTACCTCATATCAAACCTGTTTTCAAATTCTGTTAACTATTAATATTTAAATGCATTCCAAAACCAGATTCATCAAAATATATCAGGATTTCAAGCATTTCTTGCCACCTACATTGCTACAGTCTACTCACAGCCATCATCATCTCTCACCTGGATGATTGGCACAGCATGCTGACTAAATTCACTGCTGGATGCCCATCTGATCCACACTGGATTCTTGCAGAACATGTATAGTCATCATTCTAAATTGGAGTTCAGATTGCATCATCCTTCTATTCAGAACCCTTCAGTGTTTCAGCTAACTCAGAGAAAGAGACAAATTTCTTAGCCAGATTTATAGGCTCTCAATCTACCCCATGACTTCATCCCCTTTAACTCATCCTCTTTGAAGACTATTGCTGTCACACTGACCATCCATGGTCCTTTCCACATACCAGTTACACTTTCCTCAGAGCTTTGGCACCTGCTCTTCCTTCTGTCTGGAGTGCATTTCACGCCACCATTCACAGGACTCACTGCCTCACTTTCTTAAAAGGTCCTATTCAAAAGCCAGTGTTCAGTGAGGCCTTTCCTCACTGCTACATCTAAATATGTCTGCAGCCTCTGATACCCTTTACTCCCTTACCCTTCTTTATTATTCTTGTTATTATTTATTAATTAAGATGTATGTGAGAATAGCCTTTGAGTGAAATCTTGTTCTTTTACCCTTGTAACACCATTTGGCACAATTTTTATGCAGATTACTTATATTTTTCATTCTTTATTCATGTTACATGTATCAAAGAACAAACCAAAGCAAATGACATCAAAGACACAAATAACAACTTTCTCCCTGGAGAAAAAAAGTAAGATAACTTGCAAGAGACCAGTCTGGAAGATATTAAGCTTTTAAATGCTTCTTCTTACATGCTACTCAGGTTCTAAGTAAATTCAACAACTGGCTCTTCTGAATTTCAAGGCTCCCCTAACTTCAAAATAGACATAGCATAGATGGTAACTTAAAAAGACTAAGACTAATTTACATTGAAAACCTGTTTCTATAAATGTCATTTCCTAGAATTTCCAACAGCCTCTTTCTTGATATTTGGATGATAGACATAAAGAAAAGTACTTGCAGTTCTAATAGTCACTGAGTAATTGATGAGATTATTTCCCTTTGCTATTGGCATATGAATTGAGAAATGAATCATAAGAACAAAAGAGAAAACTCAAAAATACACTGAAATACAGATGGAAATCCAGGATTCAAAAGTGTCTCAAATCACTGAGGAAAAATTGACTTTTTAATAACTTGTGGTGGACAACCTGATAGAAATTTGGTAAAAAAAAAGCTGAACAAATGCCTTGCACAATACACAAGAATAAACTCCAAATGGATTACAGATAAAAAATAAATACATAAATAAATACAAAGCCATATTAGTACTAAAAACAAACAAAAAGCAGATGAATTCTTTTATAACCTGAAGATGAAAACAGGTCCTCTCAACTATGTCATAAAAACTCAAATTCAATAAGAGTTAATAAATTCAACTACAGTTAAGTATTTATGAAAGCAAAAAAACACTGTAAATAAAGTCAAAAAATAAAACAGGGAAATATTCCAGAAAAGTATCAATGATAAAAGAATGAACTTCTTAATATAAAAGGACCTTACACCCTTTAGGGGAAAAAAAAAATTCTGAACCACAATTTAAAAATGAGTAACATTATAACTGGTTGATAGTGCACAAAACAGATATACAAAGGACCTTATATTTATTTATAAAAAGATACTCAAATTCTTCCATAATAATAGTAATGCAAATGAAAACTACACTGAGATGTAATTTCTGACCAATTGGCAGAAATTAGGAATGCAAATGAAAACTACACTGAGATGTAATTTCTGACCAATCGGCAGAAATTTCAAAAGCTTGACAGACATACCCTATGGGTTAGGCTGTTACAAAACAGGCACTTTTTCTTGTGTTGCTGTTAGGATCACAACACTTCGGGAGAGGCATTTGTCAATATCTACACAAACTACATATCAATTTATAATTTATCTAATAATCCCATTTCTAGGAATCAACTTTGAAAGCTCCTCTTTAGGAATGCAGAAAAAATATGTATAGTTTCACTCACTGTGGCATTATTTTTAAAAGGATAATACTGGGAACATGATCAAGGCCAAAATGGGGAATGAATAAATAAACTATTACATATCCATAAATCCATACAACAGAATATCATTACTATGCAGTTGCCAAAAAGAATGAAGACAGTCTCTGACTGATTTGGAGTGATTTCAAGATATATTACCAAATGGGAAAAGCAAACAGCAGAATAGTATATATGATAAGCTAGCTTTTGTATTAGATAAAAGAAAAACAAAAATTGATGTTTGCATTGTGTGTGCATATTCATGTAGAAACTATATATAAACATACATATATGAATATTTTCACATATGTATTCATACACACACACACACACACACACACACACACATAGTAATTTATTTTGTTTTTCCTAAAAATGTTACTTGGCTGAGTTCATTCTACTCAGTTCTTAGCCCCACCATAACAGAGAACTGAAAGACAGAGACACAATAGTGAAGCAGAGTGAAAGTTTTATTTGAACACACTCCAAGGGAGGTTTGGGCCAGAGTCAAGGTAGACAAAGGCCTTGTTCCAGTAGGCAGGAAGCCTATATATTACATTCTGGCTAGTAGGAGTCTGTTTGATTGACAAGGTGGGGTTATTTGATTGACAGGTCCATTTATATAGCCCTCCCTCTTAGTGCACATGTCCTTCCTCATGGTGTGGTGTCATTTGAGCAGTTCTCAGTTTTGTTTGATTGTGCCCACATTGGGACAGGTTGGGACTGTTTTGGCCTAGTCCCAATAGGCAAGGAAGTTATCTCCCTACAAAGCCTTTGTTCTCTTTACATGGGATTCCCTACTTGGGAAGAGTTTAGGTGTTTTTTTGTTGAACCTTATCTTCCCCTTCTCCCATTGCTCATGTCTATCTTCCTACCTAACATTCTCAACAAAAGGAATACAGGATGGGTGTTCTTGCTAAAAATGAGTCAAATTGATCAACTACATGGGATCCTACTAGAAGAGAAAGGAAGGAAATGTGGTATTTCTTTTTTTTTAAATTTCTTATTAAGGTATTATTGATATACACTCTTATGAAGGTTTCACATGAAAAAACAATGTGGTTACTACATTTACCCATACTATCAAGTCTCCACCCATACCCCAATGCAGTCACTGTCCGTCAGAGCAGCAAGATGCCACAGATCCACTGTGTGCCTTCTCTGTGCTACACTGTGCTCCATGTGATACTCCACACCATGTGTACTAAACATAATACCCCTCAATCCCCTTCTTCCTCCCTCCCCACCCACCCTCCCACACTCCTCCCCTTTGGTAACCACTAGTTCATTCTTCAAGTCTCTGAGTCTGCTGTTATTTTGTTTCTTCAGTTTTGCTTCATTGTTATACACCACAAATGAGAGAAATCATTTGGCATTTGTCTTTCTCCGCCTGGCTTATTTCACTGAGCATAATGTCCTCCAGCTCCATCCATGTTACTGCAAATTGTAGGATTTGTTTCTTTCTTATGGCAGAGTAGTATTCCATTGCATATATATGCCACATCTTCTTTATCCAATCTTCTAATGATGGACACTTAGGTTGCTTCCATATCTTGGCTATTGTAAAAGTGCTGTGATATACATAAGGGTGCATATGTCTTTTTGAATCTGAGAAGTTGCATTCTCTGGGTAAATTCCAAGGAGTGGGATTCCCGGGTCAAATGGTATTTCTATTTTTAGTTTTTTGAGGAGCCTCCATATTGCTTTCCACAGTGGTTGAACTAGTTTACATTCCCACCAGGAGTGCAGGAGGGTTCCCCTTTCTCTGCATCCTTGCCACCATTTGTTGTTCTCCGTCTTTTTGATGCTGGCCATCCTTACTGGTGTGAGGTGATATCTCATTGTGGTTTTAATTTGCATTTCCCTGATGATTAGTGATGTGGAGCATCTTTTCATGTGTCTGTTGGCCATCTGAATTTCTTCTTTGGAGAACTGTCTCTTCATATCCTCTGCCCATTTGTTAATCGGGTTATTTGCTTTTTGGGTGTTCAGGTGTGTAAGTTCTTTATACATTTTGGATGTTAATCCCTTTTTGGATATGTCATTTACAAATACATGCTCCCATACTGTAGGATGCCTTTTTGTTCTGTTGATGGTATCCTTTGCCGTACAGGAACTTTTTAGTTTTATGTAGTCCCATAAGTTAATTTTTGCTTTTTTTTCCCTTTCTTGAGGAGATGCTTTCAGGAAGAAGTTGCTCATGCTTATATTTGGGAGATGTTTGCCTATGTTGTCTTCTAAGAGTTTTATGGTTTCATGACTTACATTCAAGTCTTTAATACATTTTGAGTTTACCTTTGTGTATGGGGTTAAACAATAATCCAGCTTCATTCTCTTGCATGTAGCTGTCCAGTTTTGCCAACACCAGCTGTTGAAGAGGCTGTCTTTTCCCCACTGTATTCCCATGGTTCCTTTATCATATATTAGTTCACCATACATGGTTGGGTTTATATCAAACCTCTCTAGTTTGTTCCATTGGTCTATGACTCTGTTCTTGTGCCAGTACCAAACTGCCTTGATTACTGTGGCTTCATAGTAGAGCTTGAAGTTGGGGAGCATAATCCCCCCAACTTTATTCTTCCACCTCAGGATTGCTTTGGCTATTCAGGGTCTTTTGTCATTCCATATGAATTTTAGAACGATATTCTCTAGTTCATTGAAGAATGATGTTGGTATTTCGATAGGAATTGCATTGATCCTATAGATTGCTTTAGGAAGAAAGGCTATTTTGATAATATTAATTCTTCCTATCTGTGAGCACAGGATGTGTTTCAATTTATTGGTATATTCTTTAATTTCTCTTATGAGTGTCTTGTAGTTTTTAGAGTATAGGTCATTCAATTCCTTGCTTAGGTTTATTCCCAGGTATTTTATTCTTTGTGATGCAATTGTGAATGGAATTGTTTTCCTGATTTCTCTCTCTGCTAGTTCATTGTTAGTGTATAGGAATGCCACAGATTTCTGTGTATTAATTTTGCATCCTGAAACTTTGCTAAATTCAGATATTAGACCTTGTAATTTTGGAGTGGATACTTTAGGGCTTTTTATGTGCAATATCATGTCATCTGCAAACAGGGAGTTTAACTTCTTCCTTGCCAGTCTGGACGCCTTTTATGTCTTTGTGTTATCTGATTGCCGTGGCTAGGTCCTCCAGCACTATGTTGAACAAAAGTGGGAAGACTGGGCATCCTTGTCTTGTTCTCAGTCTTAAAGGAAAAACTTTCAGCTTCTCGCTGTTAAGTGTAATGTTGACTGTGGGTTTGTCTTACATGGCCTTTATTATGTTGAGGTACTTGTGCTCTATACCCACTTTGTTGAGAGTTTTTATCATGAATGCATGTTGAATTTTGCTGAATGCTTTTTTAGCATCTATGAAGATGATCATGTGATTTTTGTACTTCTTTTTGTTGATGTGGTGGATGATGTTGATGGATTTTTGAATGTTGTACCATACTTGCATCCCTGGGATGAATCCTACTTGATAATGATGGATGCTCTTTTTGATGTATTTTTTAATTCAGGTTGCTAACATTTTGTTGAGTATTTTTGCATCTATGTTCATCAGGGATATTGGTCTGTAATTTTCTTTTTTGTGGTGTCTTTGCCTGTTTTTGGTATTAGAGTGATGCTGGCCTTATAGAATGAGTTTGGAAGTATTCACTCTCCTTCTACTCTTTGGCAAACTGTAAGAAGAATGGGTATTAGGTCTTCACTAAATGTTTGATAAAATTCAGCAGTGTAGCCATCTGGTACAGGACTTTTGTCCTTTGGTAGGTTTTTGATTACCATTTCAATTTCGTTGCTGGTAATTGGTCTGTTCAGATTTTTTGTTTCTTTCTTGGTCAGGCTTGGAAGGTTGTATTTTTCTAGAAAGTTGTGTATTTCTTCTAGCTTATCCAGTTTCTTAGCATATAATTTTTCATAGTATTCTCTAATAATTCTTTGTATTTCTGTGGTGTCCGTAGTGATTTTTCTTTTCTCATTTCTAAGTCTGCTTATGTGTGAATACTCTCTTTTTTTCTTGGTAAGTCTGGCTAGGGGTTTATCTATTTTGTTTATTTTCTCAAAGAACCAGCTCTTGCTTTCATTGATTCCTTCTATTGTTTTATTCTTCTCGATTTTATTTATTTCTGCTCTAATCTTTATTATGTCCCTCCTTCTACTGACTTTGGGCCTCATTTGTTCTTCCTTTTCTAGTTTCATTAATTGTGAGTTCAGACTGCTTATATGGGATTGTTCTTTCCTGAGGTAGGCCTGTATTGCAATATACTTTCCTCTTAGACAGCCTTGGCTGCATTTCACAGATTTTGTGGGGTAGAATTTTTGTTGTCATTTCTCTCCACATATTGCTTGATATCTGGTTTTACTTGGTCATTGATCCATTGGTTATTAAGGAGTATGTTGTGAAGCCTCCATGTGTTTGTGGGATTTTTCATTTTCTTTGTGTAATTTATTTCTAGTTTCGTACTAGAAATTGGTTATTTAGGAGTATGTTGTGAAGCCTCCATGTGTTTGTGGGATTTTTCATTTTCTTTGCGTAATTTATTTCTAGTTTCATACCTTTGTGGTCTGAGAAACTGGTTGGTACAATTTCAATCTTTTTGAATTTCCTGAGGCTCTTTTTGTGGCCTAGTATATGATCTATTCTTGAAAATGTTCCATGTGCTCTTGAGAAGAATGTATATTCTGCTGCTTTTGGGTGTAGAATTCTGTAGATGACTCTTAGGTCCATCTGTTCTAGTGTGTTTTTCAGTGCCTCTGTGTCCTTACTTATTTTCTGTCTGGTTGATCTGTCCTTCCAATTGAGTGGAGTGTTGAAGTCTCCTAGAATGAATGCATTGCATTCTATTTCCCCTTTTAATTCAGTTGCTATTTGTTTCACATATATAGGTGATCCTGTGTTGGGAGCATAGGTATTTATAATGGTTATATCTCCTTGTTGGATTGACCCCTTTATCATTATGTAATGTCCTTCTTTGTCTCTTGCGACTTTCTTTGTTTTGAAGTCTATTTTGTCTGATACAAATACTGCAACTCCTGCTTTTTTCTCTCTATTAGTTGTTTGAAATATCTTTTTCCATCCCTTCACTTTTAGTCTATGTAAGTCTTTGGGTTTAAAGTGATTCTCTTGAAGGCAGCATATGGATGGGTCTTGTTTTTATATCTATTCAGTGACTCTGTGTCTTTTGATTGGTGCATTCAGACCATTTACATTTAGGGTGATTATCAATAGGTATGTACTTAATGCCATTGAAGACTTTAGACTCGTGGTTACCAAAAGTTCAAGGTTAACTTCTTTACTATCTAAGAGTCTAACTTAACTTACTTAATATGCTATTACAAACACAATCTAAAGGTTCTTTTCTTGTTCTCCTTCTTTTTATTCCTCCTCCATTCTTTATATATTAGGTATCATATTTTGTATTCTTTGTCTATCCTTTGATCGCATTTGGGGATAGTTCATTTAATTTTGCATTTGCTTTGTAATTATCTGTTCTATTTTCTTTACTGTAGCTTTATTACCTCTGGTGATTGCTACTAAACCTTAGGAATACTTCCATCTAAAGCAGTCCCTCCAAAATACAGTGTAGAGATGGTTTGTGGGAGGTAAATTCTCTCAGTTTTTGCTTATCTGGAAATTGTTAAATTTCTCCTTCAAATTTAAACGATAATCTTGCCAGATTAAGTAATCTTGGTTCCAGGCCCTTCTGCTTCATGGCATTAAATACATCATGCCACTCCCTTCTGGCCTGTAAGGTTTCTGATGAGTAGTCTGATGATAGTCTGATGGGCTTTCCTTTGTATGTGATCTTATTTCTCTCTCTGGCTGCTTTTAGTAGTCTGTCCTTATCCTTGATCTTTGCCATTGTAATTACTATAAGTCTTGGTGTTGTCTTTCTTGGATCCTTGTGTTGGGAGATCTGTGGATCTCCATGTCCTGAGAGATTATCTCCTTCCCCAGATTGGGGAAGTTTTCAACAATTACCTACGTAAAGACACTTTCCATCCCTTTTTCTCTCTTCTTCTTCTTCTGATACACCTATAATGCGAATACTGTTCCTTTTGGATTGGTTACACAGTTCTCTCAATATTGTTTCATTCTTAGAGATCCTTTTTTCTCTCTGTGCCTCAGCTTCTTTGCATTTCTCTTATCAAGTTTCTATTTTATTTATCGTCTCCTCCACCATATTTAATTTGCTTTTAATACCCTCCTTTTTGCTCTTCAATGATTGGATCTCAGACTGGAATTCATTCCTGAGTTCTTGAATATCTTTCCATACCTCCATGAGCATGTTAATGATTTTTATTTTGAACTCCCTCTCAGGAAGAGTCATGAGGTCCATGACATCTTTCTCAGGAGTTAAATTAATTTTACTTTGAACCAGGTTCCTTTGGCATTTCAAATTTGTATTTGGTGCCTTCTGGTGTCCAGAAGCTCTACTCTCTGGAGCTGCTCAGTCCTTGAAGCAACGTCAGGGGTCACAGGGGAGTGGTATTGGTGTCAGGGGGGAGGAAAGAGCTGTTTCCTGCTTCCCGGCTGCTATGCCTGTCTCCACTGCTGTAACCAGTGGGCCGAGCACACAGGTTTAAACCTCTATGTTTTGCGTTTTGAGTTGCTCTAGACAGATATTCCCTCTGGCTTGCCTAACACCAAGGTAGGGTTTGCCAGTTTGTGAGCCAGGTGGGGCTTGCCGGGAGAAACGTGCAGTAGGCTGCATATCACAGAGGGGTCCTTGGAGCTGTGTAGCCAGCCAGGGAAATGGAGCACCTGGATACTGTGAAAGCTCCCAACCTTCTGGGCAGAGTGCACCCAGACAATTTTGTCTACCTGTCCTTTCTTCTGAGCAATAAGCTCTGTGCAATCCTTGCCCCTTTAGCAGCCCTCTTGCTAAGGGTTTCCTTGTTAGGAAGTCTCTCAGACTGCCAGCCTTTCTTTTGTCCCAGAGCAGCTGGATATGAATCCCTGCTTTCCACAAGTGGCTGGAATCTCAGTCCCTCCAGGAATTCTGCCTGTCTTAGCTTTCCAATCCCCTAATCAGAAGAGTATCATGAAAGCACCATGAAATGTAAGTTTGTGCTCCCAGAGCAGATCTCTGAAGCTAGGTATTCAGCAGTCCCAGGCCTCCACTCCCTCCCTTCTCCATTTATCTTCCTCCCATTGGTGAGCTGGGGTGGAGAAAAGGCTTGGGTCCTGCTGGCCACAGCTCTGGTATGTTACCCTGTTCTGTGAAGTGTGCTCTTTTCTCCAAGTGTATGCAGTCTGGCACAGTCCTCTTTCCTGTTCCTCTTTCAGGATTAGTTGTATTAATTATAGTTTTGTGTTATATGTGGTTTTAGGAGGAAGCCTCTGTCTCACCTCTCATGCTACCATCTTTACTGTTTTACTTAATGTCATAATGATATTTGAAGCAGCTTAGTGTTTGTCATTTTTTCCTTCACAATCAGTAAGTTTGGAAATGTACCTTTATTCATGAACAGAAACAAATAAACCTAAATATATTTTAAATTGAAAACAAAAGCATACAGAAGAAAGAAATGGAAAACAATTTAGGTAACTTTTGAACATCATACTATGACTATATGTGATCAGGAAGATATTAATTTCAAGGAAAAATGTAAAGAAATCTTGAATTTTAATATCAGGGTATTTTTTGTAGTAGTATTTTTAACAGGTTCCCAAATTACTTAATGTTTATTATACTATTAAGCAAATGATGCAAATATATTAAAGTTATAATGATATAAACAGGGAATGGGGGAAGAGAAGAACTTGTAGTATAGGATCAGAGTCAGAAGTACCATTTGAACAACTCACAACTAAAATTCCATTTTAAATACAAGAGAGTAAGGTGGTAAGCTTCCTAACATATTCCTTAGTATAATCAGCCAACAACTTATCTTTACTTTAAAAAAATTTTTTTTAAATTAATTTTATTATCATTAATCTACAATTACATGAAGAACATTATGGTTACTAGCCTCCCCCCTTCACCAAGTCCCCCCACAAACCCAATTACAGTCACTGTCCATCAGCATAGTAAGATGCTGTAGACTCACTACTTGTCTTCTCTGTGTTGCACATCCCTCCCTACACCCCCCCCACATTATACATGCTAACCATAAGGCCCCCTTTCTTTTTCACTGCCCTTATCCCTCCCTTCCCACCCCTCCTGCCCAGTCCCTTTCCCTTTGGTAACCGTTAGTCCATTCTTGGGTTCTGTGAGTCTGCTGGTGTTTTGTGTCTTCAGTTTTTCTTTGTTCTTATAATCCACATATGAGTGAAATCATTTGGTACTTGTTTTTCTCTGCCTGGCTTATTTTTCTAGGAAGTTGTCCATTTCCTCTAGGTTTTCCAGCTTCTTAGCGTATAGGTTTTCATAGTAGTTTCTAATAATTCTTTGTATTTGTTGGGTCCGACGTGAAGTTTCCTTTCTAATTTCTGATTCTGTTGAAGTGTGTTGATTCTATTTTTCTCTTAATAAGTCTGGCTAGAGGCTTATCTATTTTATTTTCTCAAAGAACCAGCTCTTGGTTTCATTGATTTTTTTCTATTGTTTTACTCTTCTCAATTTTGTTTATTCCTTCTCTGCTCTTTATTATGTTCCTTCTTCTGCTGACTTTAGGCTTCATTTGTTCTTCTTTTTCCAATTTTGATAATTGTGATGTTAGACTATTCATTTGGGTTTGTTCTTCCTTCTTTAAATATGGTTGGACTGCTATATACTTTTCTCTTAAGACTGCTTTTGCTGTGTCCCACAGAAGTTGGGGCTTTGTATTGTTGTTGTTATTTATTTCCATATATTGCTGGATCTCCATTTTAATTTGGTCATTGATCCATTGACTATTTAGGAGCATGTTGTTAAGCCTCCATGTGTTTGTGAGTCTTCTTGCTTTCTTTGCACAATTTATTTCTAGTTTTATACCTTTGTGGTCTGAAAAGTTGGTTGGTAGGATTTCAATCTTTTTGAATTTACTGAGGCTCTTTTTGTGGCCTAGTATGTGGTCTATTCTGGAGAATGTTCCATGTGCACTTGAGAAGAATGTGTATCCTGTTGCTTTTGGATGTAGAGTTCTGTAGATGTCTATTAGGTCCATCTGTTCTAGTGTGTTGTTCAGTGCCTCTGTGCCCTTACTTATTTTCTGTCTGTTTTGAAGTGAATGGTGTGTTGAAGTCTCCTAAAATGAATGAATTGCATTTTATTTCCTCCTTTAGTTCTGTCAGTATTTGTTTCACATATGCTGGTGCTCCTGTGTTGGGTGCATACATATTTATAATGGTTATATACTTTTGATGGACTGAGCCCTTTATCTTTATGTGATGTCCTTGTTTATCTCTTGTTACTTTCTTCATTTTGAAGTCTATTTTGTCTGATACTAGTACTGCAACACCTGCTTTTTTCTACCTGTAGTTTGCATGAAGTATCTTTTTCCATCCCTTGACTTTTAGTCTGTGCATGTCTTTGGGTTTGAGGTGAGTCTCTTGTAAGCAGCATATAGATGGGTCTTGTTTTTTTATCCATTCAGTGACTCTGTGTCTTTTGATTGGTGCATTCAGTCCATTTACATTTAGGGTGATTATCGATACGTACGTACTTATTGCCATTGCAGGCTTTAGATTCGTGGTTACCAAAGGTTTCAGGTTACTTTCCTTGCTATCTAAGGGACTAACTTAACTCACTTAGTATGCTGTTACAAACACAATTTAAAGGTTCTTCTCTATTTCTCCTCTTTTTTCTTCCTCCTTCATTCTTTATATATTAGGTATCAAATTCTGTTCTTTTTATCTCTCCCTTGATTGACTTTGGGGATAGTTAATTTAGTTTTGCATTTGTTTCACAATTAGCTGTTCTACTTTCTTTACTGTGGTTTTAATACCTCTGGTGACAGCTATTCAACCTTAGGAACACTTCCATCTTTAGCAGTCCCTCCAAAAGAGACGGCAGAGATGGTTTGTGGGAGCTACATTCTCTCAGCTTTTGCTTATCTGGAAATTGTTTAATTCCTCCTTCAAATTTAAATGATAATCTTGCCAGATAAAGTAATCTTGGTTCCAGGCCCTTCTGCTTCGTGGCATTAAATACATCATGCCACTCCCTTCTGGCCTGTAAGTTTTCAGCTGAGAAGTCTGATGTTAGCCTGATGGGCTTTCCTTTGTATGTGATCTTATTTCTCTCTCTGGCTGCTTTTAACAGTCTGTCCTTATCCTTGATCTTTCCCATTTTAATTACTATGTGTCTTGGTGTTGTCATCCCTGTGTCCCTTGTGTTGGGAGATCTGTGCACCTAAATGACCTGAGAGACTATCTGCTTTGACAGAGTGGGGAAGTTTTCAGCAACTACCTCCTCAAAGACACTTTCTATCCCTTTCTCTCTCTTCTTCTTCTTCTGGTATTCCTATAATGTGAATATTATTCCACTTGTATTGGTCACACAGTTCTCTCAATATTCTTTCATTCTTAGAGATCCTTTATTCTCTCTGTGCCTCAGCTTCTTTGTATTCCTCTTCTCTAGTTTCTGTTTCATTTATTGCCTCCTCCACCGTATCCAGCCTGCTTTTAATACCCTCCATTGTGCTCTTCAATGATTGGATCTCCAACCTGAATTCATTCCTGAGCTCTTGGATGTCTTTCCGTACCTCCATTAGAATGTTGATTATTTTTAGTTTGAACTCCCTTTCAGGAAGATTCACGAGGTCCATATCATTTAAATCTTTCTCGGGAGTTGTATTATTAATTTTACTCTGGACAAGTTTCCTTTGGCATTTCTTGTTTGTATATGGCGCCCTCTAGTGTCCAGAAGCTCTATGCTGGAGCTGCTCAGCCTCTGAAGCTATGTTGGGGGTCGCAGGGGAGCGGCACTGGTGTCTGCGGGGAAGAAAGAGCTTTTCCCCACCTCCCAGCTGCTGTGCCTGTCTCCACTGCCTGAGCCAGTGGGCCGGTCACACAGGTATAAGATTTTGTCCCAGAGCAGCCGGATATGGATCCTTGCTTTCCACAAGTGGCCTGAATCCCAGTCTCCCCAGGAACTCTGCTTCTATTAACTTTCCAACCCGGTAGTCATGCGAGTCTCATGAAAGCACCATGAGATGTAGGTTTGTGCTCCCAGCGCAGATCTCCGGAGCTAGGTACTCAGCAGTCCCAAGACTTCCACTCCCTCCCTGCTCTGTTTCTCTTTCTCCCGCCGGTGAGCAGGGGTTTGGGAATGGCTCGGGTCCTGTGGAGCCACAGCTCTGTTATGTTACTCCATTCACTGAGGTCTGCTCTTTTCTCCAGGTGTGTGCAGTCTGACGCCATCCTCTTTCCTGTTGCTCTCTCAGGATTAGTTGCGCCAACTATATTTTCTAATTGTATCCAGTTATTGGAGGAAGCCTCTGCCTCTCCTCTCATGCCACCATCTTTAATCTGTCTGACAACAACCTATCTTAAGGCAGGGCAAGCAGTCCTAACTGGTATTTTCCCAGTGCTTGAGGAAAACAACTATCTTGGAGAAGAACAGGATCAATAAATTCCTGGTGATAATTTTATCTTACAGAATTATCTATAGGACTGACTGTGGAGAGTGGCATAATGTCTCTCACTGGAGACAGACATCACGAGACTACAAGTGAAGCCTACGTCCAACAATGCTCCAGCCCTGCTGCACTGTCCTTTGCCCCGTTCTTGAAAGCCTTCAAACACAGAATCCTAAGCCCTAAAGTTGCCTCCTCTCTGAGGTTGTCTGCACTCTTCTTCCTTTCTCTGTGCACTTTTTGACTTAAATAAAAAAAATTCTCACTGCTCAACTTAACTGCATTTTGTCTCTGTGCACTTCCAGTGGTGTCTTTGTTACTCTGCTATTTCATTCTATTTTTTAGACTTAAGCACAAATTTCACTCTCTCTGTCTACTACAGATAAGTAGCTAGGGGCTACTGAGATGTCTGATTTGGGTTTGCAAATTCCTGTCACCTGGGTGACCTGGGCAGGACACCAGCTGCACTATCATGCTCTTTAGTAGCCTGCCTGAAAATCTCCTTTCTTTGCCTTTGTAAAGTTCTCAGAACATAATCTCACTCCATCCAGTGCTCTGTGGCTCCCCTAAAACCTCAGGTGGTAGAGGCTTAGTTCCTACGTTGTACAGATTCAAGTGGACACTGGATACCAGGTTGATCCTGGCTTTAGGATTGGCAGGGATTTGTCCCTTGCCGAGCAGTTCAGTAAGCTTCCCTTTCCTCCCTCTGCTCTTGCTCTCTGCCGCCTGCAAGGCAGCTGTGATTCCCTGCTACTCTGCTTTAATGAATTCCTTTCTTACCTACACTCATCAGAACTGCTTGGGAATTCTTTCCCGTTCAGAGTCAAGAACCCTTCCCTGTCCTGGCTGAGGTTTCTTCCAGTGCTTCACCTACTGCACAGAAAGGGACCTCCCCAGATGTAGCTGCTTGGCAACAAGAGCCAGTATAAAATGATACACTTTGTTGGCTTGAAAGTATGGAAATGCTCAAAATATAACATATCAGAGGATAGAGAGGATTCAGGTTGAAAGGTCTGCCAATGGCCATATCTGAGACATTTTGAAAATCAAAGGAAATAATGACTGATGAATTATAAAATATTCAATATAAAAAATTAAACTTATGAAGTAATCTATGAACCCATGATGACACAAGCAAAGCAAACAGACACAAAGGATGAGAATATTGAGAAGGGATATTTAGGCATTACAAAGAATGTCAACAATCAACTGTAGAAGTCATGATTGAATTAGCAAATCTCTATTTTAAAACCTGTATTTCAAAATAGCTTCAAGCAAGTAATATCAATAAATACTAAAATCATTGGGATCATTCCTCATATTAGTTAATGACAAGAGAAAATGCACCTTCACAGTGGAGACATTTGGGAAGATACCATCTTAATCTAGAGATCAAAGCTGGTATCATCAATAATGATACAAACTGATATCTCAACGTATCATTGCAGTACACTGAGAATTGCAGTACACAGTACAATATCACCTTATAAAATTCCAATTAAAATTAATCTGAAACCATAAAGAAACAGTAAGATAAATAAAAAAATATTAGAGACATTACAGATAACTTGTCTGAAATATTAAACATTAAAATTGCATTTTGGGGAACAAAGATAAATTCAGTCTACAAAATTCAAGTGAGCATTTGTTTTAGCTGACAACTTCAATTTCACCTTCACTGCTACCATTTAGATTTTTTATTAGTACCAGTACTTCAGCAATTCCCTTGTTCTTTATAAATTAAACAAATAAACATGAACCTGTACTTGCAAGGTACACATAATCTGGGTTGATACTGTGTGAAGGAAAAAAAGCTACAATTTTTTCTTAAAAAAAAATTGAGAGGAAAACAAACAAAAAACTACAGGGTGGCATTGTACTGAGAGTTAAGTGTGTTACTTTTCCAAGGGAGAGTTTTCATAGCTATGGTGTGTAAGACAACAGTTACCTGACAGTTCTTGATAGACCATCAGTGATGCTATCACCTGGGTGCTTGTTAAAAATGGACCTGAGGTACCACACTCACAAGAGGCAGAACTGATGGAAGAAACACCAAGTAATCCAGTGAGAAAAGGGTGATGATAGGATAACTCAGGACTGGAAATTTAGATTGGGAGCACAATATATAGGACATTAAATGTCAGCTGAATGATTTAAATGCTATTTACGTGGCAATGCTGAGACTTGAAAAGATTCACTTACATTCAGCCATCCTAGTGGTATGAATGTTATTTCATGATTTTGATTTACATTTCTCTAATGAATAATGACATTAAGCATTTTTTTCATGTGCTTATTACCTATTTGTATATACTCTTGGAGAAACATCTATTCAGATGTTTTACCTGAAAGATAACTGGGCTAACTTTTTACTATGAAGTTTTAAGAGTTCTTTATTATTCTGGATTAAAGTCCCATATCAAATTTACAAATAAAGCAGTTTCTTTAAAGGTAAGAAATGTCTGAGTGCAAATATATAAATCACCTAGAGAAGTACATTGTGGTTAATTGAAACTTGATTAAGGTTAGTTAGGTTTCTGGGGAGAATTCAAGTACAAATTCTAGACCAATGCTTATGATTCAGAATAAAACAGCAGCATGAGAACTTAGACATAACACTTAGGTATTTTCTAAGTCTTACACCACATAAACTGTCTCATTGTTGAAGCCAGAGCTCTTTTCAAACTTTTCTGTTTCAGAAATGTGCTTTATTAAAGAGCCTAGAAAATTTAACACAGGATATCAGATGTAAGCAATTCTACACATACTGTTGCAATGTGAAATTCTTAAATATCAACTCCCAAGGCCACTTCCTCCCTCATGAAACATTTTCTTTTCTCAGTTCTGAAGAAATATATTGGTCTTTTGAGACATTTTACTTCTGGCTTCTCTTTTTTGATGATGCCTTTGAATCTGACCTTTATTTTTCTGAGAGGACTTCATGGACACTTTTGAAGTCACACAGACATTTAGAAGTAATGACAAATGTCTCTTTAACAAGCAGTATTAGTTTATGTAAGTTTTCGATAAAGCCTGTGCTAAGAGCATTATTATGTTACTATCAAACTTTAAGTATAGTTGAAATTTGACTCACATTATTTACTCAGACAGCCAAAACATTTTTGTTCAGAAATTTGGAACAAAAATTGTAATGTATACTTATAGAATGTATTTTAGCAAAGCCTCATCCTGACATTTCTATGTCTCTAAGGATCCATTTCAAAGAAAAAACACTTCCACAGAAGAAAGTGCACTGCAGAGGCTATAGACAATGTACAGCAAGTGGAGATTTCAGCACTCACACATTCAGCAGCTTTGAGATGGCTCATCTTTACACAACATTGGTTTTCTACAATTGATCAATCTAAATGTGTTTCTGAAAACAGCTGTCCCATCAGGTGAAGCACTGGTTTCGTTGAAAATGCTATCACCTACATCTTTAGCCACAGCTTTCCTACATATGCATACTTATTCCTGTGTGTTTTAATATGTGCAGGTGCAACCACAATGTTGAGAATTATAGTCAATCAATAAAAATTTTTTTTAAATATTGAGTGATTATTTTATATCAGGTATTTTTCTAAGAATTATGCCCTTATAAAGTTACTCTGATGACTATTATTATTATCCTCATTTTACAGATGAGAATAGAGACACTGAAAGGTTAATTTGATTGTCTAAAATCACAGAAAGATTAAGTTTAAAAAGATCAGACTGGAATTTGACTCCAGAGCCTACCATTTTAACCACTATAATAAACTAGATTCTCTAAAAGGCACTGTTAGCTGAATCAATAATCAATTTATTTAACTGCATTTATTCTAGGACTAATAATTCGACTACAGTGAAAATATTAAACTAAATGAGAAACATAACCTGACTGAATAGTTTACATGGGCAAGCAGGAACACTCATTATTCATATTCAACAAATATTCATGTAGTATCTACTCTGTCCCTGTGCTGGGACTGCAGTGACAGCCCTGAATGAGAAAGACTACAGACTGGTTTCCTGAGAGCTCCAATTGTGGAATAGGAGGGCAATAAATAAAGAAACAAGAAGAAATTATTTAACTTAAGTGGTAAAAAGAAAATAAAATAGTTAATATGACAGAGAATTCCAGTGTGTAGCAGATGATTTAATGTGTTTTGGAAAGGTCTCTGAAAAAGAGGCATTTATTTTGAGACCTTGTTTGTGAAAAGGAGCCAGACTAGGGTTAACCTAGTGGAAGGGCACTCCAAGCAGCGAGAACTACAAGTACTGAGCAATGAAGATGACAACACAGGCATTGGAGAACTCACACTGAGCCCAAGTCACAGAACCATATTCAAGAGCTGTATATTCGTGATGACATAGGTTAGCCCTGCTTCTTGGGGCAAAACCCTGAAGCAGTAAAAATGGGAGGTCACCACCTTATGGTTCCACATGAATTAGGATTTAGGATTTGTAGGGAAACCTCAGATATTTCTCCAACCTCTTAGAAACCAGTTAAGAGTGACCTCTGAGTTAAAAATTATATTTTTTTCTGTGTATGAAAGTAACTAATTATCAAGTCAATAGTTAAACAATACCTCTATGCATTTCTGACTATAAAAAGAAGAAAAAGATTATCAGCACCCACTGTCATCCTTACTCTACTGTAATTTTTCTCTTTCCATCTATCACCTTGTAATATACTTTGTAATATAAGTATTATATTGACTCTTAACCTAGAATATATGCTTCACAAGTATTGAGAGAGGGATCTGCTTTGTTCACTGATGTAGAACTTTGAATAATGTTTAGCCCATAATACATAGAAAGTAGTGAGTGAATAAATGAGTAAATGAATAAATATGGAAGTATGTTCAGTTACTGAAAATTTGAAATAAAAAATGTCCTATGTGGTCATCAGTGGTGTGACTTTTTTTTCAGAGTGGCTGGGGTTGGACCGAGTCATCTCTTAAGTTATTTTCGTTAAAATCATCTATCATTTGAGTCAAGATCTAACTTTGAACACTGTAAAAATGTCACACTAAGTAATTATTTTGTTCATAATTTTAAACATTTTATTAAAAGAGATACTTTGACTTTCCAAGAATCCATAAAAATTGTACAGCAGGATGGCTGAGTTCTACATTTTAAGGATGTTTTCTCTTTGGGACCAGATAATGCCTATTGTAATTCAGTCTTCAAAAAGCAAGTTTAATTGGTCTGGATGTAAACTCTGAAAGTGTCTTTCCATTGTACTTGTATTTACATCCACATGCACATAATTTATGTACAATATAAATGGGGTACTTGTATGTGGGAGATAAACATTTTCTTAGAATCTCTAGACTGTTTAAATGTGGAAATCTTGGTGTATATTATTCATATATAGTTTAAGTAACTGTCTTTGTAAATTGTGCAGTTTTTTTCTTAAAAGCCATTCACCAGAAAGGGAATATTATTTTAGAATCACAGAAGTTTCTAACATGTGACATTCCAAATATACTCAATTAAAAATAACATTTCTAAGTAAAGAAAAAAGACTAAAGTAAAAGCTATGAACCCCCCAAATTAGAATACAGAGTAGAAATAAGGAATCACATCTTAAATTCATCTCATGACCTTGGCATGTATTTTTATTCCTTGTTTTATTTCTTTCTATTGGTAAAAAAAGTAATGATTTTTGTAGAGGATATAAATATATGAAGAAGAAAAGATAAAAAGAAAACAATTTCTTCTCAAGATAACATCTAGATGTAAATTTCATCATCTTTATGGAAATCTTCAGTGACATATGCAATTTTAAATGTAAAAGTATCTTCAAAATTGTTAATCTTCCAAAATTTAAAAAAATATTTCCTTACTATCCATTTATTGTTATTGTTATCAGCCTAATTTTAAGTGCAGAGTATAGAAATAAAATAACATATAAATCTTGACTAATGAAAACTCTATTATCTTAGCAAGCAAAATAAATTTTTTAAATCAATAATTGATGATTATTAATATCACCTAATTAACAAAAGTATATCTGAATCTCATTGAAAAGAATAGTAACACAAGGAAACTTTAATGTCAAATTGAGGCCAAACCTTTAACCAAAACTTTTTTTTAAAAAGGGTAGAGATGTGATTGAAGCTTATTTTGGTCTAAAAGCTCCAGAGATTTTACATTTGATTACATTTTTACATAATTTTTCTTCAACCAATCCTTAAACAACACTTCAAAGAAAGTATTATCTAGTTTCATTGAATAAGGCAAGACTCAGACATGATACGCAAATTCTCACAGTAAGAGAGTGACAACTACAGGATTTAAAATATTTGACTTATGACTGCGATTCTCCACTTGGAATTGTGAGTAGAAAGGAGATAAAAGAAGACAATGAAGTGACAGACTTGATAAATTTACATATTTGCATCACTAAATTTCTGACCAAACTGTTTTTCTGTCAATATGATAAAATTTGGGAAGTATATTACTCCTGTTTTATTCACTGATCTGTATTACTTGAAAATATTTTTAAGTGTTCTTACTCTATGAGGACAGAGATGTTACCTATGTTATTTACTACTATTTGCCTAGCACATAGTAGTTTCCAAGAAGCATTTTGACTTATTTGTGTAGAAATTTAAAGAATGAGTGGGAGTGAACTAGGCTGTGTGAAGCTTCTAAGTTAGAAGAAGACACCACCTCAATTCAAGGAACTAAAATGACTCATTAGGCTAGAGTGGGAAGGGACCTGGGTGGTGTTAGACAGGTGGGCAGGTGCCAGGTACATACAGCTTTGCTGACTAGTGTCTAAGATTTGAGACTATATCTTGAGAACAATATGGTGGGAAGAGTACAGGTTAGGAGGTATTATAGTCTAGGGAAAAGATGACATTGTTTTAAGGCCAGGGTGATATTTTATATATATCCATATTTTCCCACAATATATATTCTATACAGAGAGGAATGGATCATTAATGTTCAATTAATTTTATCAAGAACATAAATCAGTGAATGAACTTGAATTTCATAATGCTGTTATGTTTTAATCCCAGACTCCAATCTTGTTTCCTTAGTTCTGTTCTTCCCTTATATGGTCTATTCTCCTTGGGGCAATATGAGTGTTCATTTTATAACATACATATTGTCATGGGACTACTTAGTTCAAAATTTCCCAATGATCTCCCATGTTACTTAAAACATCAATTTACTATTGAATCTATACTCCCTAATGAGTACCTGGTTCAGAATAAGGGCTTCATAAGTACTTAACAAAATAATTTTTTAAGACTGAATTATTGACCCCAGGTGATTATCACAGATTTGAGAGTTATACACCATTCTATTTGGGGCTTTTATTATTATTGTGGTAAAAAAATATGTAACATAAAATTTATCATCTTACTGTTTTTTGCTTTGTTTTTTTGTTTTTGTTTGTTTTGTTTTTTATTTGTTTTCATCTTACTGTTTTTAAGTATACAGTACAGTTGTGTTAGCTGGAAGGTCTTTAATTCTCCTTCAGTTCTCAAGTACTTTTTGCCTGATACAGTATTCTTAGGTGGCAATTTTTGTCTTTCACACTTTGAATATATCATCTCACTCCATTCTGGTTTATAATGTTTCCTTATCTGTAAAGGGGTTATAATAATTTGTCACAGAGGTTACTGTATATATCAGATGTCACAATCAGTGGGGCCCTCAGTAAAATGCCTGAGACATAGAAAGCATGCAGTAAATGTTAAATGATGATTATGATGATGATAATAATAATAATAACATACCTTCCTTGTAGTTCCCTGTGGGAAGCTTTTATAAGCACTGAGTAAAAATTTCTATTTGTTAATTACAGAACACTATGAGTAAAGTTTAATAGGCATGCCAAAAGAAAAATTTATTATAATGAAAAAATTCTTTCATTTAAGTGTAATATAAATCTTTGCTCACATTTATTTAACCCTATTAGGATGATAATGTTGAAAGGGCTAATTTAAATTAGAGATTTATACTTGTGAGTATATTAAAGTTCTCTGAAATATGTAGACTACAAAAAAGAAAAGAAAAGAAAGTTTGCAAACAACAAAGTCTCTGACTTACAGTGAGATCTAAATGCCTGTGATGTCAAGAGGTTAGGATGCATTGTGCTTGACTTTCTGCAATGGCCATTCATGTATCCAACAACCAAGTCCTTACTGTATTAAATCTAGGCAGACATATTTTACAAACTTGCACATTTTTAAATTCTTTTTACACCATTTCTAATTCCTAGTGCTGAATTTTCATCAGGTGTGACATAAACTCTATTAATAAACAGTAAGTTTAAGGAATTAAGTACATGTTAAGGACACTGAGTATTTTATAGATAGATGGCAAAGAAGTTTCAACTAACTGATCAAACACAATTGGTACTGGGGCTTGGACTGTTGCAAGGGAAAGAAGTCTGAGCCCTCACAGGAACCCATGCCATGGAGATGTCTGTTAGAAGGACATGTCTGTTAGAAGGAGATGTCTGTTAGAAGGACATGGCAGTCACAACTGGAACCATGCAAATCAATGACTTTTTATCACTGGTTGTCTTTATATCCAGAGTGGATACATGGGTAATAAGAGCTCTAATAAATGTTAACTATTCACGAAAATTTGAATATTTTCTTCTCCACTGCATGTCCTCACAGATTCTGTTAACTTCTCTTAAGGTATATTTTCATATTTTTAATTTGACTGCAAAGTTTTTGAAACTCTCTCATGCTGTATGTATATCATAAATGGGGGTATGTGTATGTGTGTGTGTGTGTTTTGAAAAGTCACATTTATTGATGATCTGCTGATTACCAGCCAGGTGCTAAATACTTTTTATCACATATAACTCTCATAATAAGTCTGAGTTCAACACAGCTCAACACTGAGAATACAGTGATCAAGAGAGAAATAGTACCTAATCTTTGAGTTAAGTCTGGCAAAAGAAGACAGGTATTAAATAATTCATGAACGCTGATTAAATGTAACAGTGACTGAGTGACTGTGGGGAAGTCGGGGTTCTATGGCCAGGATCCTCACTGAACTTAAACCACTTGATGATGGGCCTGTTGCTGGGCTGCCGCTTCCACACCTGTAGGCAGTAAGCTATTGCGCTATATAGAGAGCTCGGTCCAGTGCTCTGGGCGGAGGTAGAGATGCTAGTGCTTGACCTACCGCCAGAGAACAAGCCGGGTAATAAACACTTTCACCGCAAGAACGTTTTGCTGTCGATTCCTTTGGTCACACTGAATTCATAGCGAACTTGCCCGGGGCTGAAACTCATTGGCAAGAAAGTGACTCAGGCCAAAATATCCCCAGCATGCTATTACATACAATCACACTTTGGAGATACTGCGGGTTCAGTTTCAGGCCCCTGAAATAAAGCCAGTATGGCAAAAAAGTGGGTCAAATAAGTTGTTTGGTTTCCCAGTGCATATAAAAGTTACGTTTATACTATACAGTGGCCTATTAAGTGTGCAATATAGCGTAATGTCTAAAAACAATGTAGATACCTTAATTAAAAATACTTATTGCTAAAAACCGCCATCTGAGATTTCAATGAGCCATAATCTTTTTGGGGGTAGAGGTCTTGTCTCAATATCGATGGCTATTGACTGATCAGGGTGGTGGCTGCTGAAGGTTGGGGTGACTATGGCAATTTCTTAAAATAAGAGAATAACAAAGTTTGCTGCATTGATTGACTCTTCCTTTCCCAAATGATTTATCTGTATCTTGAAATGCTGTTTGATAGCATTTTACCCACTGCAGAACTTCTTTCAAAATTGGAGTCAGTACTCTCAAACTCTGATCCTGCTTTTATCAATTAAGTTTATGGAATATGCTAAATCCTTTTCTGTCATTTTAAGAATCTTCATGGCATCTCCACCAGGAGTAGATTCCATCTCAAGAAATCACTTTCTTTACTTATCCTTAACAAGGAACTCCTTACCTACTAAAGGCATGTCATGAGATTGCAGAAATTTGCTCATATCATCAGGCTCCACTTCTAGTTCTCTGGCTAGTTCCACCACAGTTGCAGTTAAATCCATTCAAAATCATCCATGAGGGTTGGAATCAACCTCTTCCAAATTTCTGTTAATGTTGATATTTTTACCTCTTCCTATAAATCACAAATGCTCTTAATGGCATCTAGAATGGTGAATTCTTTCCAGGAGGTTTTCAATTGACTTTGCCAAGATCCATCAGTAGGATCACTATCTATGGTAGCTATAGACTTATGAAATATGTTTCTTAAATACTGACTTGAAAGTTGAAATTATCCCTTGATCCATGGGCTGCAAAATGGAAGTTGTGTTAGCAGGTATGACAACTACTAATCTTTTTGTACATGTGAAAGCTCTTAAGTGACCAGGTGCATTGCTAATGAGCAGAAATATTCTGAAAGGCATCTTTTTCTCTGAGCAGGAGTTCTTAACAAAGGGCTTAGTATATTCAGTAACCCATATTGCCAACAGATGTGCTATCACCCAGGCTTTGTTATTACATTTATAGAGCACAAAGTAGATTTAAGGACCCTAGTATTTTCAGAATAGTAAATAAGCACTGACTTCACCTAAGTCACTAGTGCATTAGCCACTAACAAGAGAGTCAGCCTATCCTTTGAAACTTTGGAACTACACAATGATTTCTCCTCTCTAGGTTATGAAAGTCCTGGATGGCATCTCCTTCCAACAGAAGGCTGTTCTATGTATACTGAAAATCTGCTGCTCAGGGTAGCCACCCTCACCAACATCTCAGCTGGAACTTTTGAATATCTTGCTGCAGCTTTTATGTCAGCACTTAATGCTTCACCTTGCATTTTACTGTTATGGAGATGGGTTCCTCTCTTGAACAAAACTCTGCTACCTTCAAACCTTCTGTACTTTCCTCACCTCTCTCAGCCTTCACAGAATTGAAGAGAGTTAGGAACTTGCTCTGGATTAAGTTTTGGCTTAAGGGAATGTTGTGGGTTATTTGATCTTCTATGCAGACCCCTAAAACTCCCTCCATATCAGCAGGCAGGCTGTTTTTACTTCCTTATCATTCCTTTGTTCACTGGATTAGCACCTTTAATTTCTAAAGTAGGACTTTTTCTCTGTATTCCCAACTTGGCTGTTTGGCACAAGAGACCTAGCTTCTGGCCTACCTCTATTTTCAACATGTCTTTCTCACTAAGTTTAATCATTTCTAACTTCTAATTTAAAGTCAGAGGTGTGTGACTCTTTCTCTCACTGGAACACTTAGAAGACATTGTAGGATTATTAATTGGCCTAATTTCAATATTGTTGTTTGTCAGAAAATAGGAAGGCCTGAGAAGAGGGAGTGAGATGGGGGAATGGCCTGTTGATGGAGCAGCCAGAACACACAGTGTTCAGACATTAGGTTTGCCAGTTTACGTGGGTGTGTTTCATGGCAGACCAAAACAATTACAACAGTGCCATCAAAGATAAATGATCATGGATCACCACAGCAAACATAATAATAATGAAAGAAGTTGAAATGTTGCAAGAATTACTAAGAAGTGACATAAAGACATGAAGTGCACAAATGCTGTTGGAAAAATGGTGCCGACAGACTAATGAAGGTTGCCATAAATCTTCAATTTATAATAAACACATGATGAAAAGCATAATGAAGAAAGGCACAATAAAATAAGCTATGCCATTACTCTAAGAGAAAGTCACTGAAAATCAAGCTAATATTGAATCATATGTGTATGGGGAGGACAGATCAGGAATGCTTACTCTCTGGGCACATGTATTCCCCTACTGAGGCTTCTCTAAATGTAAGGCATGACATTATCTTGCATTTCTTTGTGGAATGTCACATTGTTCTGCAGTTCATCAACTACAGAATGGAAGAAATGAGAGTTATCTAGAAAAATTATACAATATTTGAGAGCATATGATGTATGGAACCTACTCTTATATCTCTCATTAAGCCAAAAATAGTCCTGATAACTTTGTCGACACATTGGCATTTCTAGCAATGAGGAATTCTTCCTTAGTCTTATGTTGATTTAATAAATGTCATAATTATTGTTTATTAATAACTTACTGAGTGACATTTGCATCATGGAGTTCTAATGTAGTTTAATGAAATAATGGTTTTCTAGACCTCAGCGACATCTTCAGAACTGCTAGTTCAGGGAAGAGAAAACATTATCAACCCTGATTCTCTGATGGACCGTGCTGCTTGAAACACTGTGTTAAAAAGGATTCTGAAGCCATATTTACCCTTAGAAGCAGATAATTGGGAGAAGTTATGATATCTATGGACATAGTAGAGTTACCTATTTGTAAATTGTCTCCCTGTCATTTTACATAAAATCACATCAGTTAGTTTTCGGCCCATATTAGGCAAAGAATGTCTCTGAATAAAATGTGACCTAATTAAAACTACATTGTTTATATTTAAATATAAGTTTCCAAATGTACTGTTGGAGTCAATGTTCAGACCTGATTTTTTTATGGTAATGAAAATTGATCTGAATTCATTGACCTGAATCATCTAAAATCAAAATAAATTGAATGAACATGCAAACTAGTTAGAAATTATGACCATTCTTTCTATGATCCATTCTACCTATGTTTACCAAATGTTATTTTCACATCTTAACAACATGGTAGAAAAAAATGAAAACTAAGCTAGCATCTCCCCATAGTGGGCACACATAGTGGCAACTGAAATACATGGTTCATATGAGAAAGAGCTTGACATTCAGAAACCTCTTGAATACATGGATTGATCTTTTCAACAACTATTCTGGCACCAAAGGTCAGTGGAAAGAGTATAGATTGTGGGTTCAAAAAGAAAGTGTGAATGCTAGTTTCACAGTTTCTTAATAATATGACCTTTGATACTTTGATAGCTTATCTCAGCTTGAATTTCCTTATGTAAAGCATGATAAATGAGAATGTACCAAACCAAGAGGACATTAAAATAATTAATGTATGTACAAAATTATTTCCTTTGTACACCAAAAATTTTTAATCCTCTGCTTAAAGCATACATTTCTGCTTCATAACCAATAATCCCAGTGTTACCTAAATGAGTAACCTTACTGCTCACTCCTAGTCTTTTAGGCATGCTGCTATTTTTGCCAGGATGCCTTTTCAACCCTTTTTGTTTCTTACTCATTCCTTTTTGTTCCTTGGTGCTCAGTTCAAACAACTCCTCCTCCAGAAAAACTATTACCCCTGGGTTTACTCACATATTCTCTCTCTTCAATCCCGTAGCATGCTGTGTGCCTACTTCTACTTATATGTTAATTGCTGGCAGAACTTCTGTCTCACCCAACAGTATAAGCTCTTGAGGGCAGTTAACAACTTACAGTAATTTGCATTCCATGTTCTCCTTGTCACCTGCAGGGAGAGATTTTTTCATATATACAATATATAATTGTTCCAATATTATTTTCAATTCCACTTAAAAATTGCATATGTTAAATTTTTAGAAACCAGAATGACCACACTTTGAGTTCCAGTCCACTGAGAAATAGGAAGAACTGGACTACACGCAGCCTCGGAGCTAGGCTTCTGATGGCTTTGGTTGTACTCCTTTGTTATACTCTTACTGCCACCTT
The DNA here is from genome assembly GCF_030020395.1 of Manis pentadactyla. Lineage (NCBI taxonomy): Eukaryota > Metazoa > Chordata > Mammalia > Pholidota > Manidae > Manis > Manis pentadactyla. The sequence continues at coordinate 64,685,271 of NC_080027.1, forward strand.
CTGACATGATCTATGTTTGCTGCTGGGGTCCTTTCTCAATTTCTGAGCCTCTTCTCTTCATGGGCTAGTATGTAAGCAGCACTGAAGAATGTGAGCTAAGGCTAGTGAAATGTTGTTGAAGATTATGTTATAAGATACTTCACCTGAAACTCAAGGCTCCCACTGATTTATTTCCCTGATGGGAAAGCCTAGGTGACTGTCAAAATCTCTACTAAAGTATTGCATTGGGATTAAACTATTAAAGTGAAAATATATTACATTATTCAATGTAGCATTTCTTTCCTTGGTGATGATTTTGTATATCCTGTGTCAGGGAGCAGAGATTCCAGTCCAGTTTGAACATGAAAAAGTCACAGGTCTCATGTCTATAAAATATTATTAGAAGTGACTGTCTTTAATGTTTTTTATAGGTATCAAATTTTATGAGTCTCTTTCATTTTATGGTATTTCATTCTAACTCATCAAGAATAATAGAAGACACAGACATGTTCCTTTATGAATGCATATTAATTGCAAAGCATGCTCACAGGGTTAACTTCATACAAACTTTAAAAATCCTATAAAGAGGGCAGGGAACATCTGACTTTTCCATTTTACAGTTGAGAAAACTTACACATGGATTCAAAGCTATAGCAAACTCTGGTTATAAGCCTTGTGTATTTCTTTCCTTAAAACAAATTACTTTGGTCCACTGAAGACTGTTTTAAAAATATACAAAAATAAACATTTATATAAGATTGTAGAACTTGGACACACATAAGAAAAGATATGGGATTTTGAGTCCACTCCAAAACAAAATCCTATAGAGACTTTAAAATAATAAAATTATTTACTAGAAGAGTATATGTATTAGTTTCTTCCAATTCTCTCTCACTACCGAGAAAAAAAATTGTAGTGATGTTTCTTAAGGGAAGAAGACCCAGAAATGTCTTCTTTAAAAATAAAGCAGATAATTTCTTATTATCAGCCCTTATACAGAAATCAAGGGAAATTGATGAATGACAATTGTAACCAATTAAAACTGAGTTAATAAACAGACAATAGGATGTTATAAACAAAACTAGTCATTATACTTTCCCATCCCAAATGTTTCATTCCCTGTTCCCATTTCAATCAAAAATATCTGAAACATTTCTATCAGACTGCTTGATAAAAAGGGCACACACCCTCTGTATTTTCAAATTTTGGTAAGGTTAAATTGGAACTCTCTTTTCTTGTTTTGTTTCAACCCTAGGCTTGCCTTAGTGTGTAAGGTCTAATGAACAAAATTTATTCCTGGATGGCTAAGGATAATGAAGGGTCTTTGAATTACTAGTAGCTGTCTTAGATACAGCCCTTCCTGTCTAGTGTATTGAGTCTTAATTATGGAAGATAGAGTGATGGTATATTTATCACAGAGCATGTATGTAAATTTTTATCAAAAATTAATTTTTGTTCTCATTATAGTTAATTGCATGTATGATAATTATAATAGAGATATTTTGAAAGACCATTTATTTATTTATTATTATTTTTTTTAAATAATTATTTTTTATTGAAGGGTAGTTGACGCACAGTATTACATTACATTAGTTTCAAGTGTACAACACAGTGGTAGAACATTTATATACATAATTCTAGGTTCCAGCTATCACCCTACCAAGCTGTTACAATATCTTGACTATATTCCTTATGCTATACATTACATCCCGGTTACTTATTTATTTTACCATTGGAAGTCTGTCCTTTTTTTTTTTTTTGTGAGGGCCTCTCTCATATTTATTGATCAAATGGTTGTTAACGACAATAAAATTCTGTATAGGGGAGTCAATGCTCAATGCACAATCATTAATCCACCCCAAGCCTAATTTTCGTCAGTCTCCAATCTTCTGAGGCATAACAAACAAGTTCTTACATGTAGAACAAATTCTTACATAATGAATAAGTTACATAGTGAACAGTACAAGGGCAGTCATCACAGAAACTTTCGGTTTTGCTCATGCATTATGAACTCTAAACAGTCAGTTCAAATATGAATACTCATTTGGTTTTTATACTTGATTTATATGTGGATACCACATTTCTCTCTTTATTATTATTATTTTTAATAAAATGCTGAAGTGGTAGGTAGATACAAGATAAAGGTAGAAAACATAGTTTAGTGTTGTAAGAGAGCAAATGTAGATGGTCAGGTGTGTGCCTGTAGACTATGTGTTAATCCAAGCTAGACCAGAGCAATAAAACATCCACGTATGCAGAAGATTTCTCTCAGAATAGGCGGGGTGAGGTTATAAGCCTCACCTCTGTTGATCCCCAATTTCTCACCTGATGGCCCCCCTGCGACTGTGCCTGTCTTAGGTTGTTCCTCCCTTGAGGAATCTTACCCGTCTCTGGCTCACCAGTCATCTTCCGGGGCCATACAGGGAAATGTGAAGTTGGTAAGTGAGAGGGAAGCCTTACTGTTTGAAAAGGTTAGCTTTTTACTTCTTTGCATATTTATGCCCTGTGGCTTCTATGCCCAGCATTTGTCTTGAGGTATCTTTACCACTTGGAGGAGTTATGATACTCGGTAAATTTGATATGAGGCACGAATTCTATTTAAGAATTCGTTGTAATTAGGAAGGAAGAAGAAAAGCTATAGAAGTAGCAGGCGGGAGAAAACATGGGAAGATTGATTATTTCTTTGACATATCTTTTTGTAGAGTAACTTCAGCATATATAGGTTTTAAGCTACTACTTAAATTGCGCACACACATTAACATAATAGGAGTATAGTTACATAACCAAAGCATATCTGTAATTACCAGCCATCTCCAGTGAAACCAAGAAAACCATTAAGGCACCTTAGGCATTTGTGAAAACTTATCTATGATATGGTGGATATTGTCCAACTGAACTTGAAAAGTCTGAGAGAAATCAGACAAATTAAAACAACCCATTCCTGGGGACTGTTCACATGCCATATGTTCTTTTAACAGTAAATAGTCTGTAGTTGTAAGAGTTTGGAGCGCTACAATTTACACTTCTCCTAATTCTTGGTAGAGTTCCAACAGTATAGATCCAGTCAAATTTGTTGTTTTACTGTATGCACAGGCCAGCTTAGATATCTCCTTCCTCATTCCCATGGCAAGTCCAGGAACTGGTGGGATGAGTGCATCTACTGCTGTAGCAGTGCGTGGATCTTTGTTGGGGTTTTTTGATGATCATCTTCTGGCGTGAGTCTTCCAGACAGTGCAGATGTTGGAAGTTCTTTTTCATATCATATCTTAGTTCATTTTCGGGGTAGCCCAATTAGGCTTTGATCCTCTGTATAAACACAAACAGACCCTTTGCCTACACTTTTATATGCCCTTTATACCCTTGTGTAGAACTCGTTGGAGGTTACCACACAGGACCTGCCCTTTTTTTTTTTTTTTTTGCTTTGTTTTTGGTATCACTAATCTACACTTACATGACGAATATTATGTTTACTAGGCTCTCCCCTATACCAGGTCTCCCCTATAAACCCCTTTACAGTCACTGTCCATCAGCATAGCAAAATGTTGTAGAATCACTACTTGCCTTCTCTGTGTTGTACAGCCCTCCCTTTTCTCCTACCCCCCCATGTATGTTAATCTTAATACACCCCTACTTCACCCCCCCTTATCCCTCCCTACCCACCCATCCTCCCCAGTCCCTTTCCCTTTGGTACCTGTTAGTCCATTCTTGAGTTCTGTGATTCTGCTGCTGTTTTGTTCCTTCAGTTTTTCCTTTGTTCTTATATTCCACAGATAAGTGAAATCATTTGGTATTTCTCTTTCTCCGCTTGGCTTGTTTCACTGAGCATAATACCCTCCAGCTCCATCCATGTTGCTGCAAATGATTGGATTTGCCCTTTTCTTATGGCTGAGTAGTATTCCATTGTGTATATGTACCACATCTTCTTTATCCATTCATCTATTGATGGACATTTAGGTTGCTTCCAATTCTTGGCTATTGTAAATAGTGCTGCAATAAACATAGGGGTGCATCTGTCTTTCTCAAACTTGATTGCTGCGTTCTTAGGGTAAATTCCTAGGAGTGCAATTCCTCGGTCAAATGGTAAGTCTGTTTTGAGCATTTTGATATACCTCCATACTGCTTTCCACAATGGTTGAACTAGTTTACATTCCCACCAGCAGTGTAGGAGGGTTCCCCTTTCTCCACAGCCTCGCCAACATTTGTTGTTGTTTGTCTTTTGGATGGCAGTCATCCTTACTGGTGTGAGGTGATACCTCATTGTAGTTTTAATTTGCATTTCTCTGATAATTAGCGATGTGGAGCATCTTTTCATGTGTTCGTTGGCCATCTGTATTTCTTTTTTGGAGAACTGTCTGTTCAGTTCCTCTGCCCATTTTTTAATTGGGTTATTTGTTTTTTGTTTGTTGAGGCGTGTGAGCTCCTTATATATTCTGGACGTCAAGCCTTTATCGGATGTGTCATTTTCAAATATATTCTCCCATACTGTAGGGATCCTTCTTGTTCTATTGATGGTGTCTTTTGCTGTACAGAAGCTTTTCAGCTTAATATAGTCCCACTTACTCATTTTTGCTGTTTTTTTCCTTGCCCGGGGAGATATGTTCAAGAAGAGGTCACTCATGTTTATGTCTAAGAGGTTTTCGCCTATGTTTTCTTCCAAGAGTTTAATGGTTTCACGGCTTACATTCAGGTCTTTGATCCATTTTGAGTTTACTTTTGTATATGGGGTTAGACAATGGTCCATTTTCATTCTCCTACATGTAGCTGTCCAGTTTTGCCAGCACCACCTGTTGAAGAGACTGTCAGTTCGCCATTGTATGTCCATGGCTCCTTTATCAAATATTAATTGACCATATATGTCTGGGTTAATGTCTGGATTCTCTAGTCTGTTCCATTGGTCTGTGGCTCTGTTCTTGTGCCAGTACCAAATTGTCTTGATTACTATGGCTTTATAGTAGAGCTTGAAGTTGGGGAGTGAGATCCCCCCTACTTTATTCTTCTTTCTCAGGATTGCTTTGGCTATTCGTGGTCTTTTGTGTTTCCATATGAATTTTTGAATTATTTGTTCCAGTTCATTGAAGAATGTTGCTGGTAGTTTCATAGGGATTGCATCAAATCTGTATATTGCTTTGGGCAGGATGGCCATTTTGACGATATTAATTCTTCCTAGCCACGAGCATGGGATGAGTTTCCATCTGTTAGTGTCCCCTTTAATTTCTCTTAAGAGTGACTTGTAGTTTTCAGAGTATAAGTCTTTCACTTCTTTGGTTAGGTTTATTCCTAGGTATTTTATTTTTTTTGATGCAATTGTGAATGGAGTTGTTTTCCTGATTTCTCTTTCTGTTGGTTCATTGTTAGTATATAGGAAAGCCACAGATTTCTGTGTGTTGATTTTGTATCCTGCAACTTTGCTGTATTCCGATATCAGTTCTAGTAGTTTTGGGGTGGAGTCTTTAGGGTTTTTTATGTACAGTATCATGTCATCTGCAAATAGTGACAGTTTAACTTCTTCTTTACCAATCTGGATTCCTTGTATTTCTTAATTTTGTCTGATTGCCATGGCTAGGACCTCCAGTACTATGTTAAATAACAGTGGAGAGAGTGGGCATCCCTGTCTAGTTCCCGATCTCAGAGGAAATGCTTTCAGCTTCTCGTTGTTCAATATAATGTTGGCTGTGGGTTTATCATAGATGGCCTTTATTATGTTGAGGTACTTGCCCTCTATTCCCATTTTGCTGAGAGTTTTTAACATGAATGGATGTTGAACTTTGTCAAATGCTTTTTCAGCATCTATGGAGATGATCATGTGGTTTTTGTCTTTCTTTTTGTTGATGTGGTGGATGATGTTGATGGACTTTCGAATGTTGTACCATCCTTGCATCCCTGGGATGAATCCCACTTGGTCATGGTGTATGATCCTTTTGATGTATTTTTGAATTCGGTTTGCTAATATTTTGTTGAGTATTTTTGCATCTACGTTCATCAGTGATATTGGTCTGTAGTTTTCTTTTTTGGTGGGGTCTTTGCCTGGTTTTGGTATTAGGGTGATGTTAGCTTCATAGAATGAGTTTGGGAGTATCCCCTCCTCCTCTATTTTTTGGAAAACTTTAAGGAGAATGGGTATTATGTCTTCCCTGTATGTCTGATAAAATTCCGAGGTAAATCCATCTGGCCCGGGGGTTTTGTTCTTTGGTAGTTTTTTGATTACCGCTTCAATTTCGTTGCTGGTAATTGGTCTGTTTAGATTTTCTGTTTCTTCCTGGGTCAATCTTGGAAGGTTATATTTTTCTAGGAAGTTGTCCATTTCTCCTAGGTTTCCCAGCTTGTTAGCATATAGGTTTTCATAGTATTCTCCAATAATTCTTTGCATTTCCGTGGGGTCCGTCGTGATTTTTCCTTTCTCGTTTCTGATACTGTTGATTTGTGTTGACTCTCTTTTCTTCTTAATAAGTCTGGCTAGAGGCTTATCTATTTTGTTTATTTTCTCAAAGAACCAGCTGTTGGTTTCATTGATTTTTGCTATTGTTTTATTTTTCTCAATTTTATTTATTTCTTCTCTGATCTTTATTATGTCCCTCCTTCTGCTGACCTTAGGCCTCATCTGTTCTTCTTTTTCCAATTTCGATAATTGTGACATTAGACCATTCATTTGGGATTGCTCTTCCTTTTTTAAATATGCTTGGATTGCTATATACTTTCCTCTTAAGACTGCTTTTGCTGTGTCCCACAGAAGTTGGGTCTTAGTGTTGTTGTTGTCATTTGTTTCCATATATTGCTGGATCTCCATTTTGATTTGGTCATTGATCCATTGAATATTTAGGAGCGTGTTGTTAAGCCTACATGTGTTTGTGAGCCTCTTTGCTTTCTTTGTACAGTTTATTTCTAGTTTTATGCCTTTGTGGTCTGAAAAGTTGGTTGGTAGGATTTCAATCTTTTGGAATTTTCTGAGGCTCTTTTTGTGGCCTAGTATGTGGTCTATTCTGGAGAATGTTCCATGTGCACTTGAGAAGAATGTATATCCCACTGCTTTTGGATGTAGAGTTCTATAGATGTCTATTAGGTCCATCTGCTCTACTGTGTTGTTCAGTGCTTCCGTGTCCTTACTTATTTTCTGCCCAGTGGATCTATCCTTTGGGGTGAGTGGTGTGTTGAAGTCTCCTAGAATGAATGCATTGCAGTCTATATCCCCCTTTAGTTCTGTTAGTATTTGTTGAACATATGCTGGTGCTCCTGTGTTGGGTGCATATATATTTAGAATGGTTATATCCTCTTGTTTGACTGAGCCCTTTATCATTATGTAGTGTCCTTCTTTATCTCTTGTTACTTTCTTTGTTTTGAAGTCTATTTTGTCTGATATTAGTACTGCAACCCCTGCTTTCTTCTCACTGTTGTTTGCTTGAAATATGTTTTTCCATCCCTTGACTTTTAGTCTGTACATGTCTTTGGGTTTGAGGTGAGTTTCTTATAATTTTTTGTTGATTATGCTTTTTGATTGGTGCATTCAACCCATTAACATTTAGGGTGACTATTGAAAGATATGTACTTATTGCCATTGTAGGCTTTAAATTTGTGGTTACCAAAGGTTCAAGGTTAGCCTCTTTAGTATCTTACTGCCTAACTTAGCTCGCTTATTGAGCTGTTATATACACTATCTGGAGATTCTTTTCTTATCTCCCTTCTTGTTCCTCCTCCTTGATTCTTCATATGTTGGGTGTTTTGTGCTGTGCTCTTTCTAGGAGTGCTCCCATCTAGAGCAGTCCCTGTAAGATGTTCTGTAGAGGTGGTTTGTGGAAAGCAAATTCCCTCAGCTTTTGTTTGTCTGGGAATTGTTTAATCCCACCGTCATATTTGAATGATAGTCGTGCTGGATACAGTATCCTTGGTTCAAGGCCCTTCTGTTTCATTGTATTAAATATATCATGCCATTCTCTTCTGGCCTGTAGGGTTTCTGTTGAGAAATATGACGTTAGCCTAATGGGTTTCCCTTTATAGGTGACCTTTTTCTCTCTAGCTGCCTTTAACACTCTTTCCTTGTCCTTGATCTTTGCCATTTTAATTATTATGTGTCTTGGTGTTGCCCTTCTTGGATCCTTTCTGTTGGGGGTTCTGTGTATTTCCGTGGTCTGTTCGATTACTTCCTCCCCCAGTGTGGGGAAGTTTTCAGCAATTATTTCTTCTAAGATACTTTCCATCTCTTTTCCTCTCTCTTCTTCTTCTGGGACCCCTATAATACGGATATTGTTCCTTTTGGATTGCTCACACAGTTCTCTTAATATTGTTTCATTCCTGGAGATCCTTTTGTCTCTCTCTATGTCAGCTTCTATGCGTTCCTGTTCTCTGATTTCAATTCCATCAATGGCCTCTTGCATTCTATCCATTCTGCTTATAAACCCTTCCAGAGTTTGTTTCATTTCTGCGATCTCCTTTCTGGCATCTGTGATCTCCTTCCGGACTTCATCCCATTTCTCTTGCGTATTTCTCTGCATCTCTGTCAGCATGTTTATGATTCTTATTTTGAATTCTTTTTCAGGGAGACTGGTTAGGTCTGTCTCCTTCTCTGGTGTTGTCTCTGTGATCTTTGTCTGCCTGTAGCTTTGCCTTTTCATGGTGATAGGAATAGTCTGCAGAACTGGGACGAGTGACGGCTGGAAGGACTTCCTTTCTTGTTGGTTTGTGGCCCTCCTCTCCTGGGAGAACAGCGGCCTCTAGTGGCTTGTGCTGCGCAGCTGCGCGCAGACAGGGTTTCTGCTTCCTGCCCGGCTGCTATGGAGTTAATCTCCGCTGTTGCTGTGGGCGTGGCCTGGCTTGGGCAGCTACTCCAAAATGGTGGAGTCACGTTGGAGCAGGAGCGGCTGGGAGGCTATTTATCTCCATAAGGGGCCTCCCTGCTCCCTGCAGCCCAGGGGTTAGGGTGCCCAGAGATCCCGGATTCCCTACCTCTGGATTAGGTGACCCGCCCTGCCCCTTTAAGACTTCCAAAAAGCACCCGCCAAAACAAAACAACGCCCACCAAAAAAAAAAGAAAAAAAAATTTTTTTAATTAAAAAAAAAAAAGTTTTTAATTAAAAAAAAAAAAAAAAAAGGTGGTCGTTCGTTTTTCTTTATTCTGCGGTGCCAGCCTCAGGCATCTGCTCACCGGTCTTTCTGCCCTGTTTCCCTAGTATTGGGGTCCCTATCCCTTTAAGACTTCCAAAAAGCGCTCGCCAAAACAAAACAGCAAAAAAGCAAAAAAAAAAAAAATGGTCGCGCGCTTTTCTTATGTCCTCTGTCGCCCAGCCTCCAGTGCCTGCTCACTGTTCTTGCTGCCCTGTTTTCCTAGTATCGAGCACCCTGCACTCTGGCCCGGATGGCTGGGGCTGGGTGTTCGGCAGTCCTGGGCTCTGTCTCCCTCCCGCTCTGCCTGCTCTTCTCCCTCCGGGAGCTGGGGGGAGGGGCGCTCGGCTCCCGCGGGGCCGGGGCTTGTATCTTACCCCCTTCGCGAGGCGCTGGGTTCTCTCAGGTGCGGATGTGGTCTGGATATTGTCCTGTGTCCTCTGGTCTTTATTCTAGGAAGGGTTGTCTTTGTTATATTTTCATAGATATATGTTGTTTTGGGAGGAGATTTCCGCTGCTCTACTCACGCCGCCATCTTCTGCCCCTTTAGTCAAGACCATTTATTTTTTAGAGATAATCACCACTGCGATTTCCAACTGTTATATAACAAACCAGTCTAAAAGTTAATGACCTACAATAAAGAATAATTTCATTATCTCTCAACATCTTGGGGTTGACTCAGGTCAACTCAGGAATTTTTATTCGAGATTTCTCATGTGGTGGTCAGTCCAATGGGGGATATGTTTAGATTCAACTTAAAGTCTTCTTCAGTTATATGCCTTGCAGGTGAGATCTAACATTGTGGCTGTCAGCCGTAATACCGACATAGGACTTCTACATACAGCCCCGGCTCCCATGCAGCATGGTGGCTGAGATAAAACAGTACAACCTGACAGACAGAAAATGTAAGCTGCCAGAATCCTAAACCATGGACCTCGACACTGTCCTATTGCCACATAACAATTCTAACATGTACTACTGTTCAAGCAATGTTAACAATCTAAGCAAAAGGAGGATAAACGGAATCCACCTCAAAATGGAACAAAGCTGAATGAATTTAGCGGCCATATTTTAAACTGACAGAGTTGGTTCTCTGGTTAAAAATTACATACATACCAACAACATGCAAAAGACTCTCACCCACTTTTAAAACTCCCCACTCCAAAGTAACATCTCTCTCTGGATCAGTCTTAGCTTGAGTCCTGAATACTGTTTTCTACATCAGGTCCAGATCCATATGAACTGCTTAAATGTGGTTCCTAGGCTATTCTGAGTACAGTTCCTCTAAATTTAAAGAACACCCAATTAGAGAGACCAGTTTTTGTCCCTCCACTGACACACAATGTCAGAAAAGTCTATCTTTCACTCAAAGGGTGGGAGATAAGATTCACACAGAAGTCACTGTCCCACAGATATCTGGAAATATATCTGGTACAAGTTGCCAATCCCTTGATTAGGGCTCAGACCTACTCCCTGAGAATGATTCTGTTTGGCTTTTGGCTCTGCCCTCTTGTCTATTATTATTAGCTCTGTCCTCTGAATCCACCTTTCCTTTTTCATAAGAAATTATCAGTCTTTACTCCTACATAGTTTTCTCATCCAGCTTTCTAACTTTAGATCAACGGCCTAAAGTCCTCTTTTCATTTCTTGAGGTCTCAGTACTTTTAGTACAAGCTAGTGGTACTTCTACCAGCATAACTTCTAAAATTTTGTAAAATTTCTGTGAATCAAATTTGGGTTTACTGGTTTAGATCAAAGCTACAACCACAGATCTTGTTAAGGTAAGTCCTTCTCTACCTTGGCTCCATGTGATGCTGCTGTGGGACACAATCTTTGAAGCCTTATTGTTTAACAGTGTGATTCCATTATGATACACAAAATCCCTACAGGACCCTTTTATGTCTAAATAATTCTATAAGGTTGCCTAAGATCT